>NC_134354.1:174132300-174419800 GCF_048569485.1 Anomaloglossus baeobatrachus | reverse complement strand
ACATCTTTCGTAGCAAAAAATATAAAACCCGGTCTTATTTTTGGCGAAGACACGGTACTTTACAATAACGTATATAAATTTAAGGCATGTAATATTACCAGGGATGACGCATAGTACAGTTTCTACAGTGTCATATGCAATTCTTTACCCTAAAAACGATAAGCTACATAGATTAGGGTTGTGTTGGACCAAATTCTTTTGTTTTTAGGTAGCCAGTTACATTAGATGAATTTTGTCCATACCCTTCTTTTGGGGTAATATCCCCCCATCTAATGTGTATGCTGGTGTTTAATCTCTCCCTCAAGGGTAGATTTGAGAGGAAAGATCAAACATGCTAGAATTCAGTGTCCACTGTCCAATACTTATCGTACAGCGTGTCCTCACCCAAGATAAGCCATAGATAGAGTTGCATAGCAGCAACTTAGGGCCTGTTTAGATTATGATCTAGCATTCGTAGGCATACGGATTACTTTTATTATTAGCGAGACTAAACAGGCCAGCAATTACCCAACTAATGCACTGAAAGATCATTTATTGGGTGAGAGGAATATGAAGCAAACAAGAAATCATGGTTTGGCGGTGGCTTCTGTGTATAGGGAAGTTGGGACAGATGGCTGTATGAGCAATCAGCTGAACCATTTTTGCAGAGAACTATGTATTATGTATGGAGGACATTCCTCCTCTCTTCTCATTGAGTGTAACGGTAACCGCTAATAATGGTATCAATGGTACAAAATAAAAGGGCTCTCATCTTGGCAATCTTATTTGAAGCTAGGTCTAATCAGCTGGAAATAATTCATAAACCCCCAGCAATCAGCTTTTATCACCAGAGGGAAGTTCTAGGAAGTTTTACATCTCCCCTGCAGAGGCCGCTCTAGGAGAAATGTAGTATTACATTACTAAGAACTATGATCAATTATGTCAAGAGTCCACCAGACAGCCAGCCAATGTCTGCACCAGGCTTCTAGTCAAACTTCATGGGGAAGGGAGTCTATGACAACCATATCTCCTAGAGATCAAGGGGAAGGAGACAATGGATGTAATCCACGCGGCCGGGGATTCATTGGAGATCATGCCAGGGAGTGAAGAACGTGGTTTATTATAGTCTATGTTTCGAAACCCACTGGTTTCTTCATCAGGACAAACCTGGGACCCCTGTAAATTCCATACCTAATATCTGCAGTACCTTGTATAAAAATAAATACTGTATATATTTGTAATATCCATCCTTAATTTTGTATCATGAAGTCAGAATGAGGGTCAGAATGTGGAAAGGAGAACCAGAGGATTTGAGATGGAGAAAGGAGAACCACAACTAATGTAAAACATGAATGAATGGGGAGGGCGTCACTTCTTGTGTGTTAGTGGCTTGTAAGCTCATAGCTATAGCCAGGAACAACAGAAGTCTGCAGGGAAAAAAAGCCTAATGCCATAGACCCCGCCATTAAAAAACCCACACTAAACACCATAACCTTTGTGGAAATTAATCTGCAAAGTTTATACAAAGCAAATTTATATATGACTGAATAACCACAACCTAACCAGTATCTAGTACCAGAACTACCATACTTCTCCTGAGCCGCTGCTCCCTGCCTATAGGAGCGTAAATCATGCCCCATATTAAAAGGCCTGCCGAGGTAAAGTGTTCAATTAACTCTCAGTTATGTATTATATAGAGAGAATAAGTGATTTGTCAGTTATGGCAATACAAGCAAGACATGTATTATTAAACTCCTCAGGTAGAGCAAGAAAAAAATGACACCACTTGGACGTAACAAGAGTTTACATACATTCCTGAAAAAAAATAAAATCCGAGAATACAACATTTGGTCCAGTGAAAACTCTGTAAATTGCATGTGAGATATTTTACAGCTATCCTTTAAAAAGCGTTAACCAGCCAGGACATAAAGAAGCTCTTGAAATTCGTGTCTCCCTTTCATGGGAATTTGGCAGGCCGATCAAGGCATCTTTGGCAAGCGTAGAAGCAAATGGTCAATGTCTAAGACAGGCTCAAACTGTCTGATTTATGTTAGAAGTCTCCAAACTCTGTGCAAAATATTGAAATCCATCCCGCTTGATTAGCTCACCCCAGGCAACGGGTTTGGACTCCATTCCTCCATACCGTACCTATTGACAATACAGGTTCTCTGCGGTGCTACCGTCTACGACAGAGACGTTCAATAGTCATTGATGTAACGATGATGTCGCCTTGCACAGAAATAATCCGGGAGAAATGCATTTCAGGAAATATATATCTGCGCTCCAGCATCAAACAATATGAATATAGCGAGCACACGGAGATTTCTCACATCTTTTCAAAAAATAGCTCCTTTTTGATAAAGACAATTTCAGGTCTATTTGTGTAGGCATTACATGGGTGGATCAGTGTTACATGCTAGGAAGGGAACACCATAACAGCTGAGTATTTGGCTGGCAACACCCTTATAAACGACAAGACTTCATGTGACATAGACCAAGAAATCTGACTTCATAGACATCAAAAAACAGCAGAATTTGCTATTGCCCGCCTTGCTCTATAAACTACATATGAGGCCACAGAGTAAATATGCCGAGAATTCATTGTCAATGGCACAGACAGAAATAGCCAAGTGATATTTTAGGCTTTTTCCGAGAGTCCCATAGACAATATAGACAATGATTGAAATTTGAGCATGTGTACCTCCGCTCCACTGAAGACGGGGTTCTGCAGATCTCTGAGAGTCGCAGCAGTCAGACCTCCAGCGATCAACAAGAAACTTACGATTTTGGAGCATAGCTCTAACTTAGAGGAAACTGCATAGGCAGTATAAAGATTACAGATGAGCGAACCCAAGGATCGGTGTTCGTACCAAACACAAACTTTACAAAAAAATTAAAAAATAAATATAAATATAGAGTTCTGTTTTTTCACGTATTCAAACCACTCGCTCGAGCATCGCTATGACAGGTACGCTCAGGGCTCAGCCCAGTGCGAGCCGCTTACACTGGGGGTATCAACAGCATCATCGCATGTAATGTGCACCAAACAAAAATAATGGAAAAACCCTGCCCACCCCCCTCCAGAAGTGGTTTGTTTATGACTGGAAGCATGTGGACGCAGCCAAAACTGCCCAATTAGTAACTCCCATTAGGGTTTAGGTCAAGTCCAGGTCTCAAACCGAACTTTAAAGTCTGTCTGAACCTGCCAAACCAACTTCCAAGGGTCCACTCATCTCTAGTAAGGGTTACATTTTCATACAGCGTTTACTTTTTCTTGGAAACATATTTCAGTGCTTCAATATATACATGTATAAAACAGTGCCATACAAAAGGTACAATACAGCAGCACAAACAGTTCTGCAGCACAGGGCTTGGTCCAAATAAGTGCATCCTCATGGAGAGGGGTCCCAATCACAGGATCCACTTCTACAATGTCCATATGCCCGAATAGGGCACATAGACAATATTAAATTAATCTTATACACTTACCCTATGTAACAGAATAGTCCTTGCCTTTTAAAATAGCTACTGTCCCCTATACCTCCCAAATCACCCCCACTACCACTAAAAGCCCCAATCCTCCATTCCAGTAATCGCACATACAGTAGTTACCGCATGCGCTAAAGAAACTTTTATTGCCATCCGTGGCATATGCCAATTACCTCGGACTAGTCTGGCAGTGTGTCACCTTGCCCAGGGCAGTTCAGCCCCAGAAAATTTAATCACACCTCCTTGTGCATGATTGATATTCTCCACACTGTGCTACAGAGATGATGGGGCGAACGAGAATAACATCAATCACATCCTAGGGGCATAATTACAGAATTTGAATACGGACTCCTTTAGTATGTGATAAGACAAGTTGGACTTAAAAATCGGCAGAATTTTTTTTTTGCCGTGGATCATCTGTGGAAGTACTGCTGATGCTGCATCCACTACAGCTAATCCACAGCAATGCAGGCTTTAGAAGTAAGTAGAACACGTTCTACAATCCTCATGGTCCTATTAGTGGGCTGTGTAGCTATTGCCTGCACAGACAATATCTCAGAGGACTAAAAATAAAAAATCTTGCTAATTTTTACAAATTTTTTATTCAATACAGGCAAAGATATTCTGAATCATGCAAATTGTGTCAAATCTTAAAACAAATGGAAAGTCTAAACTAATGCATGTTTCAGCCAATATAAATGTATCAACCATTAGATTTTGAAACCAAATCCCTATATAATTTTGGATAAATAGTACTGTGTATTCTTTAGCAAAATTATAGTATGCATAGCCAAACCACAACAAAAATACATATACAAGGAATACCAATGAATAGAGCTACTAAAATATACCACGAATATACAAGAAAAGGTTGGCATATAAGAGTGCAATGCGGTTTCTGGCTGGCAAAATCTGCTCATAAAACTAAAAACTTAGATGACTTGTTTTGGTATTAAACTAAAAATGTGCTCAACATTTCTATTCTACTCTATAAATTTGTTAGTGGACCATATTATTCAGCGAACAGTGAAAAAGTCCATGAGCGCTGAAGTTCAGAAGAAGGAACTTACTTGATAAGATTTGATGTCTTGTCTTTATTTTATGACCCCACTATAGCTTCTCATACAGCCAGGTTAGAACTCATACTTTGCACTGATGATGGGCAATAACCCCGGAACACCATGTCTACAAATTGAGATTCTGATTTGGCATTAGTCCGAAGTCATATGACAAGGCTCGTTAAAGGGTCACTTTTGACTTTAAAGGGAACCTGTCAGCAGAAATTTCCCCTAAAACCTCACAGATTCCCCCTCTGCAGCTCGTGGGCTGCATTCTAGAAAGGTCCCTGTTATTATTGGGCCCCCTTTCTGACCAAAAAAAAAGAGTTTATAAAGAGGTACCTTTTTGGCTTCGGATTCTATAAATCAGACACGGGGGCGGGCTGCCTGATGGCCGTTATTCTGCCCCCTGGTCCTGTATGCCGCCCCCATCGCTGATTTCCATACTTTTGGACGCCGCCCACTGCTCCAGCCATCCCCGCGCATGCCCAGTGCCAATCTCACGGGACTGAGCACTGTGACTGCTGGTGACGTGTGCGCAGGCAAGTGATTATGGGCGGGACTGTGACTGTTATCAGCAAGTACCCGCCCATAATCTCGTGAGCGCGCAAACCTCTCCAGCGTCACACTGTGCTCAGTGTAGATGCTAGACTGTATGGGCTGCTTCCAGGGATGACATCCCTTTGTCACGTGATAGTATTTTGAACACGCCCCTATCACGTGACAAAGGGACGTCATCCCTGGAAGCAGCCCATACAGTCTAGCATCTACACTGAGCACAGTGTGACGCTGGAGAGGTTTGCGCGCTCACGAGATTATGGGCGGGTACTTGCTGATAACAGTCACAGTCCCGCCCATAATCACTTGCCTGCGCACACGTCACCAGCAGTCACAGTGCTCAGTCCCGTGAGACTGGCACTGGGCATGCGCGGGGATGGCTGGAGCAGTGGGCGGCGTCCAAAAGTATGGAAATAAGCGATGGGGGCGGCATACAGGACCAGGGGGCAGAATAACGGCCATCAGGCAGCCCGCCCCCGTGTCTGATTTATAGAATCCGAAGCCAAAAAGGTACCTCTTTATAAACTCTTTTTTTTGGTCAGAAAGGGGGCACAATACTAACAGGGACCTTTCTAGAATGCAGCCCACGAGCTGCAGAGGGGGAATCTGTGAGGTTTTAGGGGAAATTTCTGCTGACAGGTTCCCTTTAAGGCTATGTGTGCACGTAGTGTTCTGCCCTGCAGAAATTTCTGCAGCGATTTGAACAGCACACATGCGCTTCAAATCGCTGCAGAAAGAGTCCGTAATGAAAAAAAAAAAAAAAAGCCGATTCCATGTGCTCTGAGTGCAGCCCCTCCCATAGACAGAGCGGGGGATGAATGCAGAGCGCAGGAAAGAAGTGACATGTCACTTCTTAGAACGCGTGCTTCGGGCAGCAGCCGAAGCGCTGCGCTCTAATACGCCACGTGTACACGTCTCCTGCATAATCTTCAAAGATTATGCTGGGGACGCAGGACGCATGCAGTCACGCTGCGGTGCAGATCGCAGCATAACTGCATGTAAATACACAACGTGCGCACAATGCCTTAGGATTCCTACTTCCAATAGGTGGCACTAGAGTTTGTCTCCTTTCCCTGAAGAGACAATTTGAAGTTTTCTTTATTGACTAATTAAAATCACTTTGTTTTTGACTTGTAATCAAAGGTCCAATCCACAAGACAACTGATGAACAAGGGAACTTTGTACGCTTTAGTAGTGTATCTATAGCTGGTTCACAAAACACTGCATGCAACATTTTAGATCCAGCTCTATGCCCAATCTCAGAAAACTGATGACAAGAACCACATCATAGAAATCTACTGGATCAGTTCAATCAGTGTCCTTCCAGAATTTCAATACTACAGCTGGAGAGGGGAAAAAACAACAACAATGTATGTATATACAGTATAGGAAGAAGGCCACAAAGGGAATGTGATGGCTCAGTTGATCTCATTGCTTTCATAACACAAGTGTGTCAGACATCAATACTTGACAGGTCTGTGATCCTGCTTTAGGCAAATCTGCAGTTTACCTTTCTAAGAATTCTCAGCAGAAATATGAGGCTGAATCTGGTACTTGCATGTAATTCTGCAACTTAAGAACGTACTGTTACATATTAGGCCAGATTTATAAATCTCTCATCTGTGATTTGATGTCTGGGCTGACAATGGGTCTCCTAACAGATACTTCTAGTCAGGAGACTCATAGCCACTCTGGACATTAAGGCCCATATTCAGACAGTGACCAATATTTTGCTTTTTCATTGCAGAGATTCAAATCAAAGTATTTTGAACCTAGTGAGTTAACCTTCTTTTAAGTCTAAAGCGGGCTTCACACACAGCGACATCGCTAGCGATGTCGCTGGTGAAAGCACCCGCCCACATCGGTTGTGCGTCACGGGCAAATCGCTGCCCGTGGCGCACAACATCGCTTACACCCGTCACACATACTTACTTCCCTAGCGACGTCGCTGTGACCATCAAACTGCCTCCTTTCTAAAGAGGCGGTTCTATCGGCGTCACAGTGGCGTCACTAAGCGGCCGTCCAATTGAAGCGGAGGGACAGAGATGAGCGGCCGTAACATCCCGCCAACCTCCTTCCTTCCTCATTGCGTGCGGCCGCAGGGACGGTGATGTTCCTCATTCCTGCGGTGTCACACATAGCGATGTGTGCTGCCGCAGGAACGTCGAACAACCTGTGTCCTGCAACAGCAACGATAATCGGGAAAGGAACGACTGGCCAACGATTAGGTAAGTAATTTTTATCGTTAACGGTCGTTCCTGCGTTTCACATGCAACGACGTCGCTAGCGAGGCCGGATGTGCATCGCGAATTCTGTGACCCCAACGACATCTCTCATATTAGAGAAGAGACAAGAGAAATTTCATCAGGATATCAAAGGAGATAGAAAGACGATACCAAAGTGGATGGAACATGGAGGACTACTGCTGGACGCTTCACAGGGAAGATCCGCAGACCTCCTATGAGAGAATAGGTATCATGAGAAGCTTTGAAGAGAAAAGGAAAAGGTGCAAAAATAGAAGCATTTTTTTAAAATCAGAACAAAAGAAAACATAAGAATCAGTCATTGGACTTGAAAAAAAATAATTAGAGGGAACCTGTCGGGTCCAATATGCGTTCTGACCTACAAGCAGGGTGATGTGTGGCCTAGTAACCCCTTCCTACCCATCCCTTTGTTGTAATATTGTGTAATATGAATGTGTAAAAATATGTTTTATTACTTATATGTTCCCTATGTAAATGATCAGAGGGTCTAGTCCCCAGGGCGTCACATCGCCCCATGGGTGTTTGCATGCTTTCCGTAGTATTACGCCCCTGTGGGCATGATACCATGGATTTACATAAGCGATATCACAGTCAGCTCCTTGAGATCCTGCTCATGCGCGCTTACCATTCCCACAGCTTTGTTATCCGGATGTTTGCTTGTCAGCTTCAGACACGCACTGCACATGCTCAGAAGACTCCCGCGGTTCCGACCATGTGCAGAGAGCCTCTGAAGCCAAGAAGCAAGCACCCGGCTAACAAGGCTGTCGGAATGGCAAGCGCACACGCGCAGGATCTCAAGGAGCTGACTGTGACGTCACTCATGTAAATCTATGGCATCACACCCACAGGTGCATGATACCATGGAAAGCATGCAAACACCCAGGGGACTAGCGCCTCTGATCATATACATAGGGAACACGTAAGTTATAAAACTTTTTATACATTCATATTACACAATATTACAACACAGGGATGGGTAGGAAGGGGTTACTAGGCCACACATCACCCTGCTTGTAGGTCAGAATGCATATGGGTCCTGACAGGTTCCCTTTAACCAAAATTTTGCATACCTGTGATATTAAACTGAGATGGTCAGTGACAACCCCTCCCCTTTGGCAATACTAGCAGCTACTTCTAAATCTCAGGCATCCATAGAAGTAAACACTACAAGAAATGTAGTCAACATAAATGTATTCAGATATTCTGATTCTTGCATATGTTTCTAATATTAGTGCATGTTACCAATACGTAGCCGTGTTGTGACTGTCAGAGAGGAATTTGTGCTGAGTAACAATTATAGATGTTACATATATAAATAACGCACAACATATGGCTGGGGGTCGGAGCAGTGACAGCAATCTGCCATCTGGATTCTTAATGTTAATGGTTCCACAAATACATAATACGCTGGGAACGCACTGGCAGACATCCTCCGGCTCACCCCGAATCATTATATCTGCACTTTTCAATTAAATGTTTACTTCATTTAGGAAACCTCAGAGGGGCTGTCCGAGCCAAACTCTGCCAAGTAATTATTAGAAATAGTTTTTATATTCCCTGATCCCACTGTTATTACATTGGTTGCTGTATTGTTCCATTGTTATTCAGAAAACAATACGTCTATAAATCAGGAACACAATGTAACCTCATTCTTGTAATACTGAGGACATTTTATAGAAACGTAGAAAGTGGAGAAGTTCTTCAGTCTCACAGTATGATTATCGGAAAATGCCCCTTCCATTTCTTTATGTCCTCACAGTAGTAATAAAGTGGAAACAATACACCAGATTTTAGAATTCTGGCCTGTTTTTCAGAACTTCAGTAGTTAGAAATATGAAGCCATAAGTGAACAGTCGTGGGAAATTAATCAAATGTCATTTGTGTCTCATAACTCCCATGCATGTTATTATTTTATAATTATTGTTAGAAAATGTAGGAATTTTCCACCCACGTATCCGAGTTTACAGTGAAGGTGACACTTTAGGAAATAAATATCTAAATTAGCAAACTACTTAAACGTCAATTTACTTACAGCATTACTCCAGCATTTTTCTTTTGTTACAACACTGGAGTAGTGCTATAAGTCCTAGTCCCCTGACGCGATCTTATACTCACCCTCCGGCGGCTTCATCTTCTATCACTGCTGCTCCTGTTGGTCTCCGGCGATTTGTAACCTGCCGCAGCTTCGGTGCTTGCTGGAGCACGCCAGTTGTCACAAATCAATACAACTCTATGAGAGCCTCGTTCTGGCTCTCATAAAGTTGTATTGAAAGCTTGTGATGTAACTTCAGACTTGTGAAAAAAAAACAAGTGCTGGAGTGGTTCTTTAAAGAGGTTATATACTACATTTACATTGATGGCCTAGCCTTCGGATAGCTCATCAATGTTTGATCGGCTGGGGTCCAACACGTGGCACCTGCACCAGTCAGCTGTTCTTGGTGGCAGTAGCAGCCAGATGGAAATGCTCAGTTCCGGAGCTACGTCATCAACTGATAGTGGCCATAGTCAAGCACTGCAGATCCATCCTCCTTTCAAATCAATAAGAGGCAGATGTGCTGTACCCGGCCGCTATCAGGTGATGGGGCAGGGGAACTGGGTATTTCCAGGTACAGGCTGCCACTGCCGACACCCTTGTCAGCTGTTCAGGAAGGGTACTGGGTGTTGGACCCCGGCCGATTAAAACACTGCTGACCTATCCTAAGGATAGCCATCAATGTAAAAGTAGTAGACAAACTCTTTAAGGAAACATTAACTCTACAGTGAGCAGATGAGGAGAATTGCCTACGGATCAATTCTATGTCTGTTGTTGGCTGTCTCTAGGCCCTCTCTCTTCACCCAAGAGACATGGCAATCTTTTGCTTTTGTCCTTCTACAGAAAGCCCAATGAAAGGAGACTTCTGCTGCAGACAGTTGTCCCATGGGCAGAAGCAAGGCAATGAGGAGCAGGGAAGGTAATGGTTAATCTTCTGAGACACAAATTTCTTTATAGATTCGTCAAATTTAAAATTGTAATACGAGACAAAATAGTTTCAAGGAAAATGAGTAGATTAAGAGCAATTTCTTTTTTTTTTTAATTTTGTGCAATTTTGTGTTTAGTGTACTGTTAAAAATCTGCCAGAAAAATGTGAATGTTTTACACAAATATATGTAAAACAGGATTTCTGAAAGTAAAAGAATCAATTTTTTTTTCTGAGTAGTATGACCATGCAGGAATTTATATGATACTCTACTGCAGGTCAATGGAAACAAAAAAAAAAACAAAAACAAAACACTATTTCATATTTTTTTTTCCAGTCACAAAATCCATTAAAAAAAAAAAAACTCTTCTTCTGGCCCCAACTCATTAAAAGTGGTGTTTCTTACGCCAGTCATAATGAGAGGCATGCAGGAAAAAGATGTACTGAGTTCATTAAAAGTTACTAATGGCGGTGTGTCTATGCGTCCCGCCAGAAATGTTGCAGACTAGAGTAACAACTATGAAGCAATGTCACGCTAGGTATGGGGAAGCACCAAGCGAGATAGGGAAGATAAGGGGATTCCTGTGTCTAGGGAAGGGGGAAATGGTGACCCCTGACCTAGCCTACATCTGGTCCCTGGGGTGCCACACCACCCTAGATAAATTCCGCACCTATGCACCAAGCCGGATACCTGACCCTAGTTATCCCTAGTGCTAGACCCTAAATAGGGAACGGGTGGGATGAGCTCCTCAGTAACTTTACTAATGCTAAAGGAAGACACAAGGGGCACTGTTATGATTCAGGGACCGAGGAGGATCA
The DNA here is from genome assembly GCF_048569485.1 of Anomaloglossus baeobatrachus. NCBI lineage: Eukaryota > Metazoa > Chordata > Amphibia > Anura > Aromobatidae > Anomaloglossus > Anomaloglossus baeobatrachus. Next base: position 174,408,676 of record NC_134354.1, on the reverse strand, counting down.
AAAAAACGCAGAATCCCAAATAGTAACAGAGTGGCTGGAACCTTAACGGATTGCAGACCTAATCCTGACACACAACTAGAAGTAGCCGTGGGACAAGCCTACGATGACCTAGTTGTCTCGACACAACCGGAGAACTAAATATTCTCACAGATAGAAATATGAAAAAGCTAATTTGCCTCAGAGCAGTCCCCAAAGATAGATAGATAGGCCCCCCACATGTAAAGGCTACGGTGATATAGAAAAACACAATACAAAGCCAGAAAAGACAGATTCAGCAAAGGTGAGGCCCAAACTATCTTTATAGAAAAGGATAGGAAGGAGCACTGTCTGCTACTGTAAAAAAAAAAAACCCTTAATAAATACCAGCACTAATGATATGTAAAAATCCTGAGGTCACACAACCTCTCCCCCACTGAATCAGCACTCAAATGTTACTGGGATCCAAAAACACTAATACAGATGAGGGACTGAATTAATACCAAGCGTGACAAAACACAATACCTTGCAGAATCAAGGAGCAAAGTATACAGACACTCCCAGCAGGGAATGATCCTATTCCACTAAGAACTCCACACAGACAAAATAGGAATCAAGCATTAGTATTAAAGCAGAAAAAAAACAAGAGAGTGGAAAATAAACAGCAGCGGTACAAGACCACTTATCTGAGAGTTCTGGTTGAGAGCAGGGCTGGATACAGAATGTCCTTAACACAGAAGATCATTAAGCACCGGCAAGTAACAAGAGAAAACTACTCAGTTATATAGTCCCAATCTGACCCCGATTGCCAGTCCTCTGCAGGCGTGAGACTTTCATTCCACAAATCAACTGCACCGCCAGCACTGACCACAAGAGGGAGCCCCAAACTAGAAAACGTATTCACAACAGGGCACACAAAGGGGAAAGTGCATGAACTACTTATCCACAGCTGAAACAGGAAGGAGTACAGCAAACTTCAGCAACTATACCACAGATGAGACACAATATCATTGAACAAGGGCACATCTCGCATCAAAATCTACGCCACTCCATAAGGCACATGGAAAAAACAAGAACTGGAGCATTCAGAGAGCCATATGTAAAACATCAAAAACTTTATTGAATATAAATATTAAAAGTAGGTTTCAATTGTTACAGTTATATAATGGTGCTATTAAAGGACAAAGGTGAAAAACCACATAATGATGGGGAGCAGAGGTGAAGACCACCCTAATAGAAGGGAGTAATTTTGACGGGGACCGGATGAAAATGATTAGATATTCATAGGTGTCTAGCAGGTATGGCATCTCAATCCTGACGTGGTATATAGAAAATGTACAGCCAAATCAGCATCAGACCATTAGAACAGAGCAGAGACACCAATGCGCAGCCAGTCACATAAAAAGAGATAAAGAACAGTCCCAGAACTTACACATGGTAATGAAGGTGGTCACCAAAGCATCCCACACCAGTGAAAAGGAGCCTTCCAATCTGCTCCCCATCATTATGTGGTTTTTCACCTTTGTCCTTTAATAGCACCATTATATAACTGTAACAATTGAAACCTACTTTTAATATTTATATTCAATAAAGTTTTTGATGTTTTACATATGGCCCTCTGAATGCTCCAGTTCTTGTTTTTTCCATATACCACAGATGAGTACAAGCCACCTGCTTGCAACCAGAGCTACAATGAACTGAATATTATCACCAGCACCAGTCGAGGACAGAAGGAAGGGAGTCACAAGAAAGAAGACTGCAACCGCACCAAAGCTGATATTTTTCCGGTAATTCTTTATTCCATAATCGAGGTTAAAAGGTGTAAGCTGTCAGCGGGTAGAGGAGACCTGGATGCGGCCCCTCACTGCGGACTGTCCGCAGCTTACACCTTTTAACCTCGATTATGGAATAAAGAATTACCGGATGAAAAATATCAGCTTTGGTGCGGTTGCATTCTTCTTTCTTGTGGATCATTGGAACTGTTTGCTCCTGCTCTGAACTGCACGCTGATCCGGAATCCGCCTTGACAGCTGGTGCTGTGTTGTCCCCACTCGCAAGTGAGCCCTAGTTTTGACAGGTATGCGCGTTTAGTGCAGGACTTCGTTTCTCCTTTGATATCTAAGAAGGAAGGGAGTATTTAAGCACCAAGAGAATAATGATGATCAGCAGCTGGGTGGAAGGTGAGCTCCTGCTGGGTCCAAAAGGGGAGAGATGAAAATCCAGCAGGAAAGCTACCTAGTACAATGAATACTGACAAGAGGAACAATAGAAAGTCACATGATTGTCTGTAATCCGTGACAAGTAAGAAACGCTGGCTCTTTTGATGATTTTCACGGGCAGGCGTAACTATGCCATGCCCTGCCATGGTTGTACCCATTATAAATTAATTGCTTCAAAGTGGTATGAAAATGCAAAAAGTTTGAGATTATTTAAAGCATTTTTCAACAGAGAAAACGCTGCTTTATGTCCGAAAGACAGAAAGCACTAACGGCATAACTCCGTATGGTATCAAGCTCTACTAACTGGTTAATCTGAAATGAAAAAGGTGAAGCTCAACCTGACGTAGTCATATACAAAATTTCCAGCAACTAGAAGTGAGTAGGTGGCACTCACTATAGATAAAATATGTCCTTTCTTTCATAACTTTAAAAGCAGTGGGGGAAAGATGCAGGAGACATCCGAACGACGGCGGCCATTTTTTAGTTTCAAACGGTTCAACACCAGTCCTGGACCTGCTGAAACACAATTGTGCAAAGCGGCTGCCGTTGTCTGGACGTCTCCTCATCCTCCCACCACCACTTTAAATTTTGTAATATAAAGGATGTTTTTATCTATGGTGAGTGCCAGGCCTGTGGAGTCGGTAAACCAAACCTTCGACTCAGACTACTCAATTTCTCTTGTACCGACTCCTACATATATTGCTTATAGTTAGGTGAAACGTTTATTGTAATACATGAACATGTGTATGAACATCAGACATTTAATAATTTTTATGATACAATAATCAAGATATTTGGATAGAACATAAAATATATTTATTGGAATGCAACTTTAGAACACAAAAAACTGTAATAAATTGTAAATATGTAATACACTATGTAATATACAGTAGATTACACCATATATATCTTGTGTGTGTATGTATGTATATATATATATATATATATATATATATATATATATATATATATCTCATTTACAATATGTTAGTTTTTTTGTGTTCTAAAGTTGTATTCCAATAAATATATTTTATGTTCTATCTAAATATCTTGATTATTGTATCATAAAAATAATTAAATGTCTAATGTTCACATTATACTACAATACATTTTTCACTTAAATATAAGCATTATACTAAATGTTATTATTTAGTAAAATATTCAGCACATTCTGCATTGCACTACTGTCTTCAATTTATTATTTTAGGAGATGGAGTCGGTGCATTTTATACCGACTCCAACTCCACCAAAATGAGCTCCGACTCTAACTCCACAGCCTTGGTGAGTGCAACCTTTTCACTTCTTGTTGCTGGTAACACTGACGTTTTGCCCCCTCGGTGTTCTTCAGCACAAGCGCAGAGATGCCTGTTCACTTTATACAGAGGTGCATCTGACTAGCTACAATCCCCAAAATCTCCGCTCAACGACTGCAATATAAAGTGGTAGCACTTTGCTGTGACTAAAACTCTTCATAAGTCTGGGGCCACACGGGGATTACTGCCATCCCCTCGCATGACACTCGGCTCACGCTGGCAGCACAGGGTCATGCGAGTGTCCCTGCCACTGAGGTCCAACCGTGCGAGCGGACCTCAGCTGCAGGGTGAGGGCCAGCACTGAGGAGAGGGAGGGATTTATTTCCCTCTCTCCTCCGTAGCCAGCTTCTGCCATTCTCGCCCTGCACTCATGGTACACCGGTGCACCGTGAGTGCAGTGCGATTTTTCTCTCGCCCCATACACTTGAATGAGTGCGAGAGAAAGTCTTGCATTACATTTGCAGCATGCTGCAATTGTTTTCTCGGTCCGATTAGGGCTGAGAAAATAATCGCTTATGTGTGCTGACACACAGGACAATATTGGTCCGAGTGGAATGCGATTTTTTATCGCACTCCACTACGCACCGATTTTCATGCCGTGTGGCTTAGGCCAAATTCTCAGATACCCTTCATACAATTGCGCCATAAAAGATGAATCCGTGCTGCATAAATCACTAAGATATATTCACTACACAGCTGTTACACTGAACATATATCATTTTATAACATACACATGCATTAAGTACGGTCAGATGCAAATATGTGGAATCTTCTCTAGAAAAATGACTGAAAAATGACAACAATGTGACAAGCTAAGCTCTGTAAAGTCACCTATCATGGGAAACGCTTTTCTGTTTACATAAATATCCAGCTAGAAGAAAGTGGAATGCCAGCTATTCACTGTGCTAGTAAACAGGAATTGGCCGGGCTGTTATTACAGTCTACCATGGGCTCCACTTTGGATTTCGGAGGACTGCTTAACATTCCATGCATACTTCTGCCATAGAGATATAGGTAGTGAAGTTCACCCTGCCCTTGCCTTGCTTGCAGTAAAGAAGTCAATACACACTGTGTATTAGTGCACTGAACGCTGGTGATATATAAGCATTTACCTAATAGGATGGCTGCAAAGTGTCACGTTTAATGTAATGATGATCAATACCAACTAACACTTTGCTAGCATATCCATAAACTCATCACTATTAGCAAATAAAATCCACATGACTCATTTATGTTGTCTACAACTCCACTCCGCCAACTAATGACGCTAAATTACAGCAACACTTATTAAGCAAAATCTATTGAAATGAAAATTATAGCTGATACATTAAATGGGTTTTTCATTACTCTTCTTCTCAATTGCCAGGATTACCTCTGTTAAAATAACATCACTTATACTCATCTCTGGGTCTGCATTCGTTCTCCCGTGGTTCACGTGACAGGATTACACACGTGGTCAAAATTGCTGGTATCCATCGTTCAATGAAAGAAAAACCCACAATGGTCACAATAATAACTTGAGCAAACATTGTTGACCTTAGGGAGATCAACATATCCACTGCGGAGACACCATCACGTGTTTCTCAACGCAGTGATTCTAGAGCAATGCCCCCTGGGAAGTATGCAAATAAGAAAGCCGCGGAGACACCATCACGTGTTTCTCAACGCTGCCAGGAAACTAGCCAGGTCTTTCACCGGGAAGGAACAACCACGGGAAGGGCAGTCTCCAGTCAAGGAGAACACCTATACCAAACATGGTATCCATCCACAGACAGCCGTTTCGGGGTATTTGCCCCTCATCAGTGTGGAGTAGGAATCTGGCTAGTGGGGGCAATGCCTAGTAAAAGACTACTTAAGCAAACATTGTTGACAATAAATAAAATAAAATATAGGCCTGGACAGAAATGATGGTACCCTCAACTTAACATTTGGTTGTACAACCTTTTGAGGCAATCACTGTAATGAAACGATTCCTATAACTGTCAATGAGACTTCTGCACCGTTCGACAGGTATTCTGGCCACTCCTCAAGAGCAAACTGCTCCAGCTCTCGCGTGTTTGAAGGTTGCCTTTTCCAGATGTTTCAGCTCTTTCCAAAGATGCTCAATAGGATTTAGGTCAGGACTCATAGAAGGCCACTTCATTTAGCCCAATGTTTTCCTCTTAGCCATTCTTGGGTGTTTTTAGTAGTGTTTTGGGTCATTATTCTGTTGCAAGAACCATGACCTGTAACGGAGATCAAGCTGACACTGTTCTTTTCTTGATATGCTTCATTTTGACGGCTGAACATAGAGCTGATGTGCCTTGCCAAAGAGTTCCATTTTTGTCTCATGTGTCCATAGGACAGTCTCCCAGTAGCTTTGTGGATTGTCAACATGTAGTTTGGCATATTCCCGTCTGGCTTTTTGTGGTTTTTTTTTTCAACAACGGTGTCCTCCTTGGTTGTCTCCCATATGAGTCTACTTTGGCTCAAACAACAACGGATGGTGCGATCTGATACTGATGTTCCTTGAGCTTGAAGTTCACCTTGTAATCTCTTCAGAAGTTTTTCTGGGCGCTTTTGTTACCATTCGTATTATCCGTCTCTTTCATTTGTCATCAATTTTCCTACTGTAGTCACATCTAGGGAGGTTGGCTACAGTCCCATGGATCTTAAATTTCTGAATAATATGTGCAACTGTAGTCACAGGAACATCAAGCTGCTTGGAGATTGTTTTATAACCTTTACCTTTAACATGCTTGTCTATAATTTTTTTCTAATCTCCTGAGACAACTCTTTCCTTTGCTTCCTCTGGTCCATGTTGAGTGTGGTACACACCATGTAACCAAACAGCACAGTGAGTATCTGTAGCCCTATATACAGCCCCACTGACTGATTACAAGATTGTAGACACATGTGATGCTAATTAGTGGACACACCTTGATTTAACATGTCCTTTTTGTCACAATAGTTTCAGGGATACCATCATTTCAGTCCAGGACTATTTCATGAGTTTTATTTATTTTTATTTTTTTTAATTCTTGGGAAGCATGGTTGAAGCCCCTTTAAGGTTATGTGCACACCTTTGAGTATTTGGTTGCGGAATTTCTTAATCTCTTGGTAGGAAAAATGCAGAGAAAAAAACATGCATAAAAATTTTTGAATGCGTTTTTCAATTGAATTTAATGGCTGAAAAACACTGAAAGAATTGACATACTGCAGTTTATTTTCTGCACCAAATCTGCAAGGAGAAAATAATGTGTGCACTATACTTTAGGATTCTCATTGACTCTGCTGTCATAAGAATTTCCTTCAGTTTTCTGCCAAAACTGCACTAAAAAAACGCGATAGAAATGCATAAATAAAAGTGGTATTTTTCAAGCCATACAGTAGATACATGTATATTTATACAGGGAGTTCCTAAAGTCTGGACACAGGCAAAAATACATATTTTCAAGAAATAAAATGTATTAACAACATTGTATTCGATTGGAATAATAAATAACTTCTCTAATATGATTTCCATCATTTGCGATGCAAAAGGTTAATGCGCATTGCAAACTTCCAGGGAACTCTATGTAATAAATCCCCATTGCCATCAATTTTAGCACATTCACTCTTTACGCATTCAATCAAGTGTGTTATATCTGTAATTTTTAATGAGTACACTTTCTCCTTTAGCATGCTCTGGAAAAAAGTCAAGAGCACTAAGGTCAGGTGAACGAGGAGACCACATCTTCCAATCCAGTTGTAGAAATTGCCATTCAGCCACTCTTCACACTGGTGCGAAAGGGGCAGTGGCACCATCATGTTGGAACCATTCATGAAATTCTTTACCTAAACATGCAAGTTGGGGCGGTAATTGATCTCTCAGTATGGCGACATAAGTCTCACCAGTTATATGTTCAAACAAGAATAGTCCCAACACACAAGCTTTCCACAAAGCACACTACACCATAAAATTTTTTTGCGCTTCTTGCTGTTTTGCATAATTAACAAAATGTGGATTGCTATGTGACCGGTATTGAACATTCTGTCTGGTAACCTCACCATTCATATGAAACAAAGCTCAACAGCACAGAGTCTTCGGTGAAACAAATGTTTCCATCCAATTTATTGGAAAGCCATTCACTCATCTCTAGTCATCTATCATATTATTATTAAATTATAGCAAATATACTTGCTCTATATGAGAAACAACGACCAGTCATTGGTACAACTCTTTGTCCACATCATGTACTGAATAGTAAGACTATTACTTTCTTTTACGCTCTATAAGTCTTGGGACAAATGTTTGGGGATCAGTGGGGACCTTAGCAGAGGGTTCCCCAGTAGTAATCAGCAACCACTACCATGCTAAGGTGCTTGGTACTTATGAGCATTTGGACGTTCCAACTGGCTCAACTTCCATTAGATCTTCAGGAAAAATGCTGAGATTTCCCATTGAATTCTATTAACCTCGGTATAGGAGTTGAGCCTGTGAGCGTCCGAATGCTCATTACGAATACCGAGCACCTGAGCATGGCAGTGCTCACTCATCACTAATGCCTAGTAATCATACACTGATCATCTATCCTGTGAATATTACCCATAGGCTTTTCTGCTCTGTGATACTATCTTATTTCAACAAGACCCTGGTGATATTGTCACAAACAGGTCAACTTCATTGAAATAAATGAGGCTGAGCTTCAATACATACAAACCACACACACAGATGTAAAGCTGTTTTTGAAAGAAATCAGTCATATTTTATTAAGCTCCTGCAAAGTCTTAGATCCTTGCTGACTGGAGGAGAAAAGGCTTTGGCTCTGTTCAGCTAGTGTGGATTTAAAGGACGTACAAACATTAGCCAACTTATGACATGTCCCAAATAGGATAAGAACCATGATAAATCTTACATATGGTGTGTCCAACAGACAACCGAATAGTCAAAACCCATTGTCTCTTGAGGATTACAGCATGGGTCAGGTGTAAGATTCTGACCTGCTCGGCTGCGTGTTGAGGTAGACACAGGAACAGTCTACATTTAAATGTCCAGCTGGTTTGTTTAGTCCTCATAAACTATGCCGTAAAATAAACTCAAAACAACCTTCATCCGGCACAAAGATACAAAGATACAAGATACCTCCACACAAAAGCGGGGTTTACACGCTACGATATCGTTAACGTGTTATCGTCGGGGTCACGGTGTTTGTGACGCACATCCGGCGACGTTAACGACATCGCAGCATGTGACACGTACGAGCGACCTTAGTCGATCGCAAAAGTGGCCAAAATCGTTCGCCACAGAGAGGTCGTCCTGAATCAAAAAAATCGTTAATTGCATATTAGCAATTTGAGTAACCCTCGGCTCTGCTCTATCCTTCAAGCCACACATCCAAGCCCTCTTCACCTCATCCAGACTACAACTCAAAAATATCTCCCGGATCCGTGCTTTCCTTAACCAAGATTCAGCAAAAACATTAGTGCATGCCCTCATCATCTCCCGCCTCGATTACTGCAACCTCCTGCTCTCTGGCCTCCCTTCAAACACTCTTGCACCCCTCCAATCTATCCTAAACTCAGCAGCCCGCTTAATCCACCTCTCCCCTCGCTATTCCCCAGCCTCGCCACTCTGCCAATCCCTTCACTGGCTTCCCATCGCCCAACGACTCCAGTTCAAAACATTAACCATGACATACAAAGCCATCCACAACCTGTCTCCTCCTTACATCTGTGACCTAGTCTCCCGGTACCTACCCGCACGCAACCTCAGATCCTCACAAGATCTCCTTCTCTACTCCTCCCTTGTCTCCTCTTCCCACAATCGCGTACAAGATTTCTCCCGTGCCTCCCCCATACTCTGGAACGCTCTACCACAGCATATCAGACTCTCCCCTACCGTGGAAAGCTTCAAGAGCAAACTCAAGACCCACCTCTTCCAACAAGCCTACAACCTACAATAACCCTCAGTCCAGTACACCACTGCGCAACCAGCTCTGTCCTTACCTATTGTACCATCACCCATTCCCTATAGACTGTGAGCCCTCACGGGCAGGGTCCTCTCTCCTCCTATACCAGTCTGTTATGTACTGTTAATGATTGTTGTACGTATACCCTCTTTGACCGTAAAGTGCCATGGAAAAAATGGCGCTATAAAAATAACTAATAATAATAATAATTATTATTTTTATAATATTATATATAATATAATTATTATTATAATTATTATTAATAATAATAATATTAGCGATGTTGTTCGTAGTTCCTGCGGCAGCACACATCGCTATGTGTGACACCGCAGGAGCGCCGAACATCTCCTTGCCTGCCTCCACCGGCAATGAGGAAGGAAGGAAGGAAGGAGGTGGGCGGGATGTTACGTCCCGCTCATCTCCGCCCCTCCGCTTCTATTGGCCGGCCGCTTAGTGACGCCGCAGTGACGTCGCTATGACGCCGAACGCACCTCCCCCTTGAGAGAGGGATTGTTCGGCGGTCATAGCGACGTCGCTGCACAGGTATGTGCGTGTGACGCTGCCGTAGCGATAATGTTCGCTACGGCAGCGATCACACAATATTGCACGTACGACGGGGGCGGGTGCTATCGCGCTCGACATCGCTAGCCGATGCTAGCGATGTCAAAGCGTGTAAACCCCGCTAAAGACACGAATTAAACTAATTGTCTTTAGTTTACCGCATGAACCACGCTGTAGGGTGGGGATATGTGAGCAGTCATTCCCACCCATTTCTCTGACTGCTCGTTAAGCCGGCTCTGACGTGTCCTATTAAGGCTACTTTCACACTTGCGTTGGACGGCTTCCGCAGCATTGCGTTGTGTGACGGATGCAACGGATGCGTTGCATATAGTGGCACAACGGATGCTACGGATCGTACAAAACAACGGAAAGCTTTTTTTTTTTTTCTTTACAGTTTTACCGGTAGCAGATTATTGTGAACGACCAGCTGATCGCTCTCAATAGCCGGCGGGCGGTCGCTCAGCTGAGCGCTATCACATGCCGGCGGCCGGGCATGCCGGCGGGCGGGCGCTCAGCTGATCGCTCAATAGCCGGTGGGCGGTCGTTCACTGAGCGCTCTCACATGCTCAGCTGAACGTTCGGCCACCATGAGACAAAATAAAGTTTGTGATTTAAAAAAAAAAAAAAAAAGCATGCGCAGTGAAATCCAATGGATTGCGCTGCTCAAAAAAAAGTTACATGCTGCGTTCCTTCCGCCCGACGCAGCGTCAAAATAACGACGCTGCGTCGTCCAGCGGATGCAACGCTGACACTTGCGTTACAGTGCGTTGTTCATACAAGTCTATGGAGAATAGCGCAGTGCGTTAACAGACTGCGCTATTCTCCATAGTGATAAACGCAAGTGTGAAAGTACCCTAACTCTCTCAGCATTAACTATGCTGGAGCCTGCTTCCGGGCTTACATCATCGAGGCCATCAACCTCGCTGATACATATCTCCCATTAAGGACTTTCCGTTGACCTTTTAACCAGGTTAATACCTCAATTCTGCTGATCGTGTATTAGGGTCTTTTCACACTTTGCTTATGAATCTTGTTTGCTTTATGTGAAACAAACCTATAGGTATACTGCAGCCTTTTATCAAAGGTATACACTTAACATATAACTGGGATGCAAAGCAAAAAGTATTAAGAGAGCCTAACTCTGGCTTATACACTGTCAATCACACAATGACAATCCTCAGTTAATAACAGTAGCCACATGAAGTGATGGTCGCCAGACGTGCCACTTGGGCAGACTGCTATAATAAGTAGACGGTCGGGGTTGTCATCTAAGGAAGTTGCTCATATTTTGTTGCCAATGTTCTATTACAACATATTGAATCTGCTTACAGACAGTCTGACTACACTTAATGATACTCCTGATTTTGAGCAGTATCATGATAATTTTGGAGCCATCCATACTGCCAACAGGCTGATGTTTCTGCAGCTATCAGACTTTGCTAGTAAAATCTCTAACTATAGTTTCCTTATCCAACACAATGGAAAACATTATTAACACTTGTTAGAAAAAAAGATTTTATACATGTTGTAAGGACTGCGATATACCTAATATGTAAATGCAGATCGCTACGCTAAATGCAAGGTTTGAAGTAAATGTCAACCACTGAATACTATTTTATTTAAAAGGAATTTGTCACCACATTTAACCTATCTAAACTATTAATATGGGCATAGAGGTTACAGAATGATGGAAAAAAAAGGCTCAAATGGTCAACATCGATGATGATGATTGATGAATGATGAATGATGAATGATGATGATGAATTATGATTGATGGATGATGATTATGATGAATGATGATTATGGTGATGGGTGATGAGTGATGATCATGATGATCATGATGATCATGATCGAGACATATGCAGATCATGTGTGGAGGCAGCATTTTCCCTCCAAGAAAAGTCCTGCACAAAGTCGGCCCTGTGCGCACACTGCGTTTTTACCCGCGGTTTTGCTGCAGAAATTTCTTGAGAAATGTTTGTAATCTTTCTGCAGACATTTCCCAGCAAAACCTATGGGGGAAAAAAAAAAAATAGTTGTGCGCACACTGCGGTTTTTTCCTCAAGAAAACTCTTTCTGCAGAATTTCTTGAGAAAATTTCTTGAGAAAATGTGCATGTCACTTCTTTTCCGCAGGTACCTGCGGTATTTCACTCCATTCACTGTAATGTAATCGCGACATACCGCGGGTATACCGCAGGTAGCAAATGATGTGCGGTATACCCTCGGTATAGCCGCGGTTTACCTGCGGTAATGTTCATCACTGCCTGCGGTTTGCAGGGAAGTGATGTCATTATGACAGAAGAGGAAGCGGCGCAGAGTAAACACACACACACACATCACACTCCCTGGACGCCGCACAGAAGCACTTCCGTGTGACCTCTGTCGGGTGCCCGTGCAGTCTGTGTCACGCTCCAGCCCCGCGGTTGCCCGCTCTGCAGTGTCAGTGTCTGCCCGCCCTGCAGTATCAGCAGCTTCTCACGCTGCAGTGCTGGCAGCCGCGGAGATGACTAGCGCTGACTTCAGGAGGTTAGATCAGGTCATTACCTGCTGTGACGATCTCCTGCACTGCTGACGTCAGTGCTGTCACTGCCTTCCATTGCCCGCCGTGTTCTCACATCACGTCTCGCGGGCGGCCCGAGACTGTCACTAGCGGTGACGTCATGGGCTCTCGCGATACTGCTGAGAACGCGGCGGGCATACAAGGCAGTAGCAGCGCTGACATCAGGAGTGCAGGAGATCGTCACTGCAGGTAATGATCTCATCTAACCTCCTGACAGCAGCGCTCGTCATCCCCTGCAGTGACCTGGGCTGACCTATTTATGTTAGCTCAGGTTACTGCATTGCTCTCCCAGCCAATGGGGAACATTCTGTTCTTCATTGACTGGGACAGTGACTATGGTATGGATCATTGTGGGACCCCCTTATTGGATTACGCCGGACCTGGAGTTGATTGTTCTTTTCAATAAATTGGTGAAAGAGGGAATGTTTTGGGGAGTGTTTTTTCAAATAAAACTTTTTTTGTTGTCTATTTTTTATTTCTTACTGACTGGGTTGGTAATGTCAGGTATCTGATAGGCACTTGACATCTCTAACCCCAGGGAGTGATGCCAGGTGACATTACACATCTGGCATCAACCCCATATATTACCTCATTTGCCATCGCACCAGGGCAAAAGGATGAGTTGGGGCGAAGCACCAGGATTGGCACATCTAATGGATGCTCCACTTCTGGGGCAGCTGTAGCCTGCTATTTTTAGGCTGGGGAGTGTCCAATAACAGTGGACCTCCCTAGTCTGAGAATATCAGACCACAGCTGTCCGCTTTACCTTGGCTGGTGATCTAATTTGGGGGGGACCCCACGTTTTTTGTTTTAAATTATTTGTTTAATGTAAAATAACAGCGTGGGGTGCCCTCTATTTTGGATTACCAGCCAAGGTGAAGCTGCCAGCTGTGGTTTGCAGGCTGCAGCCGTCTGCTTTACCCTAGCTGGCTACAAAAGATAGGGGGGACCTCACATTTTGGTTTTTTTTTAATTATTTATTTTTTGGCTAAATACAAGGCTAAGCACCTATTAGTGCCACATGAAAGTCACTAAAGGATGCCAGCTTAGAATATGCAAGGGGGTGAAACATTATATGTTTTTCTCATCTATTATATTTCTATCTATCTTATCTCTTATCTGTCTGTCTGTCTATCGATTATCTATATTATTTTTTGCAGTTACAGCATAAAAAACTGCAGGGACCAACCTGCGGCAAAATCGCATGCGTTTTTCCCGCGGTTTTGGTGCGTTTTTTACCGCAGGTGCGGTAATCTTTAACTCCCAGAAGTTTCTCAAGAAATTTTCTTGAGAAAAATCACTTTTCTAGTGCGCACATAGCCTAAGGGCAACTTACACAAATTGCTAAAATATAATTTCTCAGGAAAAAAGGCATCTTATGTGAAACATACAAGTATCCCTTTTTTCCATCATTCTATAACCTCTATGCCCAAATCAATAGTTTAGATAGGTTAAATGAGGTGACATATTCCTTTTAAGTTAAGAAGGTCAAGAATTATGTGCTAATTTCCTAATACATTTTTATAGCAATCTATGCTGAACTGTCCTGATACAGATCTCTAAGAACCCGATTCATCACTGTATTTTACTTGACTTTTGTTGCGTTTTTAGTGTTTTGTGCCATATTCATCATTCCACTTGTGCCATTTTTGAAATCTATTTATGTGTTCGCCTGTTTGGTTTTTTATGTTCACCATCACAGACAAAGCGTAGGGTTTCTGATGTTTCATCTAATTCATCCTTTGTGACTTTCCAAAAAAGTCCCTGCAGGGAAAATTATGAAAAGCTACACATTTGGAGCAATATGTTCAACATTTGTGATACATGTGCTATTAAAAAAATAAAAACTAGCAAAAATAATGTAAAAAAAAACAAAAACAAAAGATCATTTATGGACTTTGTTCAATTTTTTTTTAAGCACAAACATTGAGGGGTTTGGCAACAAAAAAAAAAAAATTGCACAAGGCAACAAAATAGTAAAGTGACTTAAAAAAGAAAGCGCACATGATGAATCGGGGCCATGGTGTTGAATAATAAATGCCGCCACTAGAAGGCGCTCAGGAACTGACTGCAGACTGCTTTATTATTGAGTTCTATGTAGGAGTATGAGTTGATACTAAACTGATGTACTGTAGGTACAGTATGTGGAGGACTTGAGAGGAATCAAGACTGAGAATCAGAGCCACGCAAGAAAAATAAAAAAATATATCTAAAACATTAATACCAAAAATAGAATAGTGCTGCTAAAATTATATTATGCAAAAAAAACAAAAAAAAAAAAACTATCTTTTCATGTGTTTTAGATAGCAAGATATACAACTTACTAAGAAATTCAACACAGAAACCATTTACTGCATAATCACATAACCAGAGCTGAGGGTAAAGGGTCTGGCCACCTGCCTCACTTCAATAATTGCGCCAGCCTCCTTCTTGGTCACGGCTGACGTATAGAAAAAGAAGGTGGGTGACTGCTAAATCCCTCACATTTGTAACATTAGGGCACTTTATGGCTCCATTTTGTACTTAGTCATAATGGTGCTGCAATAAAGGTGCATTAGTTCTCCCATACACCTCCATATTAATTTGACTTGAAACAGAGGATTGTTTTAGCCCCAGTTTCTGTACGTTAAAGTAAATGCTCCATCAGAGAGTCACATAATAATACATTTAAAAAATATCAGTGAAACGTAACCTTCCACATTAAAAAAAAAGTGGATGGTGTTGTGTATAAGGTGTAGTCTTAAATTTGTAGGTAGAAAATGTTTAATAAAAAAAATCTGATAAAAAAAACCCTTGATGATCTACACAAATATCATCCCTAAACAGCTATGTCCAAGAAGTAATAAAGGTAGAAAAATCTTTCCTGACTCTCTACTGGCGAACAGATCCTGGGATGAACATTTGACACTGCTAATAACATTCCTCGTTTCCTTATAAACGTGCTTTGGTAGTTTGACATTCTAAGGATATTCCTATCTTGGATATGTAAATCCACAGTACATACCATAAATGGCTGATGGGTGTGGGTTCCACCATATTTTTGGAACTCCTATCAAAGTGGTTGAAGAGCTCACGTCTCCGTTCCCAGTGGTTTAAGTTCCCTGTTCTTATCATATGAATGGACCACAGAGTTCAGATCTGCATCAATCAGAAACGTATGCCATATCCCGAGAAAATGTAACAGATGTCCAAAATGAAAATACCCATTTAAATACCTGTTCCTTCAAAACACAAGGCGGCCGACTGGCTTAGTACATGCTCGCTATTAATAAATTTGTGTTCTCCAGGAAGCCTGGCGTGGCACGAGTGTTTGCTATGCCAGTCTTGATGGAGCAGTGACAATTAATTCTAATCATCTGTAATTTGGTTGACTATGCACCAACAATTTTCCAGAAGGACTCTAGACATCCTCTTCTGACCCTTTTATCCGCAAATTGTGCACATCCACAGTATCTCCTTACGATGAATGCTTTCCTCAATCATTCTTGATAGACTTTCAAAACCAAGGAAACCTCAAAAGGTTGACAGTTTCTAAAATACTGGCCCTGGACAGTCTAGCATTCATGACTATGCCTTATGCCAAGTCACTCAGATCACTCGATTTTTACCTTTCAAATTTGGATTCACAGTTAGGGTATGTGCGCACGTGTGTGTATCACATGCAGTTACGCTGCGTTCTGCACCGCAGCGTAACTGCATGCGTCCTGCGTCCCCTGCACAATCTATGGAGATTGTGCAGGGGCCGTGCGCACGTGGCATGTTAGAACGCAGCGATTCGGCTGCTTGCCGAATCGCTGCGTTCTAAGAAGTGACATGTCACTTCTTTCGTGCGGTCTGCATGCTGTCTATAGGGAGAGGCAGCATGCAGAGCGCACGAATCTGCCGGCACCATGCACTTCAGAATGCAGCTTTTCAGGCTCTGAAGCGCACATTTTCGGTGCGGTGCAGAGCGCACACGTGCGCACATAGCCTTAAAGTTATTCATGGAAAACTTGCTCATTTAACCCCTTAAGGACGAAGCCAGTTTTGTACTTAATGCCCAGGCCATTTTTTGTCATTT
Source organism: Anomaloglossus baeobatrachus (assembly GCF_048569485.1). NCBI lineage: Eukaryota > Metazoa > Chordata > Amphibia > Anura > Aromobatidae > Anomaloglossus > Anomaloglossus baeobatrachus. The sequence continues at coordinate 174,392,055 of NC_134354.1, read as the reverse complement.
TGACCAGTGTCACTTTATAAGGTTATAACTCTGGAACACTTCAATGGATCCCAGTGATTCTGACACTGTTTTTTCGTGACATATTGGGCTTCATGTTAGAGGTAAATTTAGGATGATATTTTTTTATTTTATTTGTGAAAAAATCTGAAATTTGAGAAAAAAAAAAAAAATTTAAAATTTTGCAATTTACAAACTTAATTTTTATGCCCATAAACCAGAGAGTTATGTCACGCAAAATAGTTCATAAATAACATTTCCCACATGTCTACTTTAGATCAGCGCAATTTTTGAAACAACATTTTTTGGGGTTAGGAAGTTAGAAGGGTTCAAAGTTCATCAGCAATTTCCCATTTTTTCAACAAAATTTACAAAACCATTTTTTTAGGGACCACATCACATTTGAAGTGACTTTGAGAGGCCTAGGTGAAAGAAAATACCCAAAAGTGACACCATTCTAAAAACTGCACCCTTCAAGGTACTCAAAACCACATCCAAGAAGTTTATTAACCCTTCAGGTGCTTCACAGGAACTAAAGTAATGTGGAATGAAAAAAAATAAAAATTAACATTTTACCTAAAGATGTTGCTTTAGCACTTATTTTCTTACTTTTTCAAGCGGTAACACCAAAAATTGGACCTCACACTTTGCTACCCACTTTCTTATGAGCGTGCCGATACCCCACATGTGGTCAGAAACCTTTGTTTGGGTAAATGGGAGGGCTTGGAACGAAAGGAGCAATATTTGAATTTTGGAAAGCAAAGTTGGCTGAAAGATTGCGGGCACCATGTTGCATTTACAGATCCCCTAAGGTAGCTAAACAGCAGGAACCCCCCTCAAGTGACCCCATTTTGGAAACTAGACCCCTTAAGGCTTCTATCGAGGGGTATAGTGAGCATTTTGGACCCACAGGTACTTCACAGATTTTGATAACGTTACGTTGTCATATTGAAAATTGTCATTTTTTTTTTCTCAAAAATGTTGCTTTAGCATCAATTCTCACTTTTTCAAGATGTAATTCTAAAAATTTTACCCACATGTTTGTTACCCACTTTTTTTATGAGCGCGGTGATACCTCACATGTGGTCTGAAACCTTCGTTTGGATAAATGAGAGGGCTTGAAACGAAAGGAGCAATATTTGAATTTTGGAAAGGAAATTTGGATGAAAAAGATTGCGGGCACCATGTTGCATTTGGAGGACCCCTAAGGTACGTAAACAGCAAAAAACCACCACAAGTGACCCCATATTGGAAACTAGGCCTCTCAAGGAATTTATCTAGATGTTTGGTGAGTACCCTGAACCCCCAGGCGCTTCACAGAAATTTATAACGTTGAGCCATGAAAATAAAAAAAATAAAATTTTACCACAAAATTGTTACTTCAACCAGGTAGCTTTTTTTTCACAAGGGTAACAGGAAACAAATCACCATGAAATTTATTGTGCAATTTCTCCTGAGTTTGGGGATATCTTATATGTGGTGGAAATCAACTGTTTGGGCACACGGCAGGGCTCGGAAGGGAAGGAGTGCAATGTGACTGCAAAATTGGCTGGAATCAATAGCGGACACCATGTTGCATTAGGAGAGCCCCTGAGGTGCCTAAACAGTGGAGGTCCCCCACAAGTGACCCCATTCTGGAAAATAGACCCCTCAAGGAATTTATCTAGATGTTTTGTGAGTACACTGAACCCCCAGGTGCTTCACAGAAGTTTATAATGTGGAGCTGTGAAAATAAAAAAAATACATTTTTACCACAAAATTGTTACTTCAACCACATAGCTTTTTTTTTTTTGCTTTTTTTTTTTTTAACAAGAGTAAAAGGAAAAAAAAAAAAAAAAAAAAAAAAATCAGCATAAAATGTATTGTGCAATTTCTCCTGAGTATGCTGATACCTTATGTGTGGTGTAAATCAACTGTTTGGGTGCACAGCAGGGCTCGGAAGGGAAAAAGTGCCATTTGACTGAACATTTGGCTGGAATAATTAGTGGACGCTATGTCGCATTTGGAAAGCCCCTAAGGTGCCTAAACAGTGGAGGTGCCCCACAAGTGACCCCATTCTGGAAACAAGACACCTCAAGGCTTTTATCTAGGTGTATATTGAGCATTTTGAATCCACGAATACTTCACAGAATTTGATAAGCTTAGGTTGCCATATTGAAAATTTTCATTTTTTTCACAAAAATGTTTCTTTAGCATCACATTTCTCACTTTTTCAAGAGGCAACAACAAAACGTGGACCCCACAGGTTGATATCCAATTTCTTGTGAGCGCAGGGATACCCCATATGTGGCCAAAAACATCTGTTTGGATAAATGGGAGGGCTTGGAATAGAAGGAGCACCATTTGAATTTTGGAAAAGTTGAAATAAATTACGCGCATCATGTCACATTAGCAGGGCCTCTTAGGTACCTATACATCAGAAACCCCCCACAAGTGACCCCATTTTGGAAACTGGACCCCTCAAGGATTTTATTCAGGAGTATAGTAAGCATTTTGAATCCACAGGTACTTCACAAAAATGTTGCTGTAGCAACAATATTCTTACTGTTAGGCTATGTGGCCATGATCCAGTGACACGGCATCTAGTACACAGTGTCAGCCTTCCTGCAGAGATGTGAGTGTTGTCCACGGGAGAACGCAGCTGCCCATGCCCAGGATTTGGGTTCAGGCTGCTGTGGACTTTAGTTCTATTCTACCTGCAGAGAACACTCATATCCGCAGCATAAATTGACATGCTGAGGCTCAGGAAGCTGCGCCACAGGTCGGTTTATGCAGGTCGGAGAAAAGAAGCCCAGTGGGCATGAGATTTCTAAAAATCCTTCCACTGTGCTTCTACTGCACAACGCAGCGTTATGGACGCAGGGAAAACACTCTGAGCCCAAAACGGTGCAAACCCAGAATGTGGGCACTCAGCCTAAAATGCTACAATTGATGAATGGATAGATGTCAAACATAAATATAACGTCCCAACCCCCCTGCATATTCTAAGCAGGCGCCCTTTAGTGCCTTTCATGTGGCACTAAAGGATGCCTAGCCTTGTATTTAGCCCAAAAAGAAAAAAAATAATTAAAATAATTTTATATTTTTGATAGCCAGCTAGAATAAAGCAGACAGCTGTAGCCTGCAAACCACAGCTGACCGCTTCATCTTGTCTGGTGATCAATTTGGAGGGCTCCCCCCAAGCGGGGTTTTTTTTTCTTTTAATGATTTATAAATAAATAATTAAAAAAAAAGTGGGGTCCCCCAAAATTAGATCACCAGCCAAGGTGAAGCTGACAGCTGGGGTCTGGTATTCTCAGGGTGGGAAGAGCCATGGTTATTGGACTCTTCCCAGCCTAAAAATAGCAGGCTGCAGCCGCCCCAGAAGTGGCGCATCCATTAGATGTGCCAATCCTGGTGCTTCGCCCCAACTCATCCCGTTGCCCTGGTGCGGTGGCAAACGGGGTAATAAATGGGGTTGATACCATATGTGTAATGTCACCTGGCATCAAGCCCAGCAATTTGTGATGTCACGGCGTCTGATACCAGACATAACTAACTGACAGTAATAAAAAAAAAAATTGACAAAAAAAATTTGAAAAAAAAACACTCCCCAAAATATTCCCTCTTTCACCAATTTATTGAAAAGAAAAAAGAAAAAAGAAAAAAAAAAAAAAAAAAAAAAAAATCGGGTCCCTGTAATCCATTGTGAAAGTCCCGCGGCGATTCTGGACCTTCTAGAATATGGGGGGCACGTTCAGGGAACGTATCCCCCATTTTCTAGGAGTGCAGATCCTCCATTTGAGGAGAGTGGGTGCAAAAAATCTGCACCCACCCTCCCCGGATCACAGCTGCAGTGTGCCGAGCAGCAGCAGCCAGCGTCTCTGAACACAGGAAGCTGAGCTGTCAGCTGCTCTGCACGTGTGACCGGCGTCTGCTGTGAAGGAGGAGGGGACAGCAGGGGGGGGAAAATCAGCGCTCTAACGGGTACGGGGGATACCGGGGGGGGGGGAATAGGGGGTGACCTGGCAGGACCTGGGGAGTAGTTTTCTGTTGTATGCGTCATAGCACATGCGACAGAAACCAGAGGAAAAGGGTAAATGCGGCCGGCGCGCCGGTGTGTGCGCGGCCATCTTGGATTTACGGTTTATACCGGTCATCACGTGAGCAGGGACCGGAAAAACCGTCCTGAATCATGATCTCCAGGGTTTTTTCCGACTCTGGGGGGCGCTAGACTCTTTTTTCCGACCGCCGTTAAAAAGCGGCGGATCGAAAGAAGTACCCTAATTTGTCGCCGTTAAAAGGCGTATCGGCGGTCGTTAAGGGGTTAAAGAGGTTGTCCACTACTTCAACACTGATTGATGACCTATACTAAGGATAGGTTATCAATGTCGGCCGGCCTGCACCCTTATTGATCAGCTGTTCTCGGTGCCGCTGCTGGCAGTAGACAGTTGGAAATGCTCAGTTCCGGACCTACCCTGTCTTCTGATTGCGCCAGTAGCTACGTATTGCACATCCACCTCCTATTGATTTAAATAGAAGGCGGAAGTGCAGTACCCTGCAGCGGCCACTATCACTTGATGGGGCATCTCTAGAACTTCGCTTTTCCAGCCACCTGCTGCCACTGCAAGGACCAAGAGCAGCCGGAGTGCCGGGTGTCAGACCCCGGCTGATCAAACATTGATGACCAATCCTAAGGACAGACCATCCATATAAAAGTAATGGCCAACTTCTTTACTTTTATGCAGGGTCACTGGTCTAATATCTATACTGAAAAGCCTCCAATCGTGAAAGAGCTAGTGTCTCTAATAGAATAGTCATTGGGAATATATCATAATGAAGCAGACTAGCAGAAGCCTTACTCATACACAAGTCAGGACATGCTGAGGTTTCCTTTACAAAATCCCATTTGAAAAAAACTTGGCAAAAAAAGCATATAAAACTAATATTGCACTACCAGAAAAAGGAGTTTAGCTTACACCAAAGAACAAGTTTAGTAACATTTTCCTAACACTTCCCCACAGATTCCCAATGAAAGAAGAACACTGATTGGTTGTTAAGAATACATGGAAACTTGTAACTGCATGGATTCTTCAAGTATCATAGTAATAAGATCATAATAAGAAGAGCATAACATCATGATAAATATCTAGATATAGCAGATCCTTTTCATATATTTTCGAGATGGGCATGGATTCTACAAGACCAATTCAGATCAATGGAACAGCTGCAGAAATGTCTGCCAATATGAATATACAGTAATAACTATTTGGAGATATGCATCGAAAACAGCAAACAAGTCCTCCCAGACCAGATAATGAATACAGAAGATTTCATGACATCTGACGTATACTACTACATTCCTCCCCCCCAATAATAAGACTAGGATCACATGAGCGTATAAGAAATTCAGCAGAGTTTCATCCAGAAAACTCAGACAATTTTTTTTCTCACTTGTCAGGAGTAACATTGGTCTGTTATTTCACGGACAGCACTCAGACCGAAACACTTGTGAGACAAAAAAATGAAGTTTCATCCAGCCATGCGGAGTCGGGAGTCATGGAGTTGGAGTCGGAGTTCATTTTGGTGGAGTCAGAGTCGGTATAAAATGGACCGACTCAGACTCCGAAAATATATAATAAATTGGGTACAGTAGTTCAATGCAGAATGTGTTGAATATTTTTCATATCAATTTGGGAAAGTTTTGAAATGTCCTATAAAATGCTGTTCTATTCCTGATCTAAGGCTACACTCACACACAGCGTTTTTACTGCGTTTTTTGAGGATACGTTTTTCAGCTGAAAAAGCATATCACCTTTTCAAAAAACACCGCATCACCTGAAAGGTTTTTGAGCTCATAGATAAGGTTTTCAATAGCAAAAGCAGATTAAAAAAAACGCCACACAAACTGACATGCTCATTCTTTGTGAAGATCCGTTTTTGAGGCCTCCACTGGAAAAAGTTCTGCAAGATTACGAACTCAAAAAAGAACAGGTTCTTGCCATTGTAACGGACAATACTTCAAACATTATAAGTAGAATTAAAACTAATGAATGAGAGTAATGAACAACAGCTAGAAGAGAATTTAGGATTCAGTATGTGTGATGGAGCCACACTGCTGTTCATGTAACTGAGGAACAAACAGATATTACAACAGAAGAACAGCAAAATGATACTCTAGAATTAGATGATCTTGTTGAAGCTGCTTCAAAACACTTTCATATTCATCACATGCGCTGTGTTGTGTTGTGTTGTGCAAACGCTGCAGCTGGAAATAAGAGATAGTCTACAAGAGGGACATGCTGGAAATCTGATTGTAAAAGTGAGGAAATTGGTTATTGCCGCCAGAAACCCTAAAATTGATTACATCTTGAAGAGATGTGTTGGGAAAGGGGCAATTGTCAATCAAGCCACTCGATGGGGCAGTACATATTTAAAATTGAGCGATTGCTTGAACTAAAACCATTTTATTTTATATATGGCGAACCCTCAAGTAACCCTGAATGAAGGTCAATGGACACAGGTGGCTCAATTGAAGGAATTGCTTAATCACCCATTTACCGTGACTAAAAAATTAGAAGCTGAGGATTTAACGCCTGGCATTTTCATAAGGGAGTGGAAGAACTTGCTATTTTGCCTCTCCGAAAGAGGAGGTTTAATTGCAGATGGCATTTCTGCTTCAATGAAATGGAGAGAGACAAAGCTATTGGAAAATAACATTTTTCTGGCAGCTGTTTATGTGGACCCAAGTCATCGTATATTCCTTGATGATCAACAGCTTACTACAGGAAAAGAAGCTTTGACTGAGGTAGCAGTTAGGATGAGTGGCCTACAGGAATGCCAGGTGCAAGAGGACTTGGGTTCTAAAGTTGTATTCCAATAAATATATTATTTTATGTTCTATCTAAATATCTTTATTATCTATATATATTATATATATTTGCTCTATTCTGTCTCTCTGTCTGTCTAAGAAATGATGTCATACGCTGAAACCGCCTAAACCATGCCCACACAGCTCCAACAGGCTGACCCCCCCCCCACCCCCTACTCCACTCTCACCCAATCAGCAGCAGCCCTGCAACACACACCCCCACCTTACTCTACCCACACCAAATGAGCAGTGACGACCACTCAATTAGGACATGACCAATCGCCGAAACCATGACAACGCCATGACGCAGCCGGCAGACAGGTACAAGGGACATCGCCATGAAAGCTCCCTACACCTGCCGCAAAGGAGCACAGTAAGCCCTGACCCACAGGAGGCCCCAAAGCGCAGGTCAGTGACCCAACACCACAGAGACTCAGAGTGGCGGGGACCGGAGGAGACGCAGTTGCGGCATCGCAGGGCTTCCCCGCGCCACAGAGACACAGAGGATGGACAGGGACCAGAGGAGATGCAACTGCAGCATCACAGGGCTTCCCTGCGCCACAGAGACATGCAGAGGGACGGGGATAGGAGGAGACGCAGCTGCGTCGGACTAGGAACTAGGAACCCAGGACTCCGGGACGCAGCTCTCCCACTAACCAACGATAAATGCAGGGAAAGCACATGGCTACTTAAATATTAACACTGCTGTGAATGTTAAGGAGCCGCTCATTACTATTCATGAGCGGCTACTTAACATTCACTGCAGTGTTAATATTTAAGAAGCCAACATTCATCGGTGGTTAGTGGGAGATCTGTGTCCCGGAGTGCTCATGAGCAAACATGCCAGGCCAACCCACACCTCCCCAGCCTGCAACTCACCGCCGACCACAGTGGAAAAGTGGAGCGGACGCCGCACAGGAGCGAGCAGCCGGCAGACAGGTACAAGGGACACCTTAGGAAACATTCTGGATGGTGCCTAAACCAGGAGGCGGCCTACACCAGATTGCGCACACAGACCAGGATGGGAGCACATGTCAGGATGGTGGCTGCACCACAATAGGGGGCACATACCAGCATGGGGCCACATCAAAGCATCAGCCCACATACGAGGATGAGGGTCATACAAGGATGGAGACTATACCAGGATGGGACACAGACCAGGATGCTGCATACACAAGGATCCTGCCTATACCATGATGGGGGCACATACCAGGATAGCGGCAATGACAGGATGGGGCCACATCATGGGGCCACATTGCCCTGACTTCATTATTTGACTCAATATAAAAAAAAAATAAAGAAGACTCTACTTGATCATTCGCTACCACTGTCTATGTGGGCATCTTTCACAGATTACGACAAACAACATTTAACCTTCTGGCCTTACAAGGGCTCCTAAAAGAAAAAAAAAACGCAACACAACAACCAGAGCAGGAAGAAGCCAACAACAACAACGTCACAAGAAACACAATACTACAAAGGAAGATCAGACAACCACACGAGCACGAACATCACACACAACCTCAAGAAGAAGCCACACTACAACACAAGAACGCCTTACTAACTCCGGAAGCAGAATCTCAGACACAACTGCCAGAAGAAGAGAATCTTCCACAAACTAAGGACACATTTTTCAATGATAATGCTACATCACACAGTATACTGTTAATGCAGTTAGTTCCCAACAATATTTAGTGACAGTTACAGCTTCATGTTAAACATTCACAATTTTTAAACAATAAAACTTATCTTTGATAAAAATATATTGTGTCTTCCTTCCATTATTAGTCAAAAATCATACATTAACTACACAATAAAATTGTTTTTCTTTACTTAGAATTTGTATTATGGCAAGAAAAAAGCAGCTAAGTAAAGAAAAACGAGTGGCCATGATTACTTTAAGAAATTAAGGTCAGTCAGTCCGAAAAATTGGAAAAACTTGGACAGTGTCCCCAAGTGTAGTGGCAAAAACTATTCAAATGCTACAAAGAAATCGGCTCACATGAGGCCCGCCCCAGGAAAAGAAGGCCAAAGAGTCACCTCTGCTGCGGAGGATAGGTTTATCAGAGTCACCAGCCTCAGAAATCGCAGGTTAACAGCAGCTCAGATTAGAGACCAGGTCAATGCCACTGAACCAGCATGGCTACCACAGCATCTTGCAGCGGCGTGCTATTCCATCCGGTTTTCGTTTAGTTGGACCATCATTTATTTTTCAACAGGACAATGACCTCAAACACACCTCCAGGCTGTATAAGGGCTATTTGACTAAGAAGGAGAGTGATGGGGTGCTATGCCAGATGACCTGGCCTCCACAATCACCAGACCTGAACCCAATCGAGATGGTTTGGGGTGAGCTGGACCGCAGAGTGAAGGCAAAAGGGCCAACAAGTGCTAAGCATCTCTGGGAACTCCTTCAAGACTGTTGGAAGACCATTTCCGGTGACTACCTCTTGAAGCTCATCAAGAGAATGCCAAGAGTGTGCAAAGCAGTAATCAAAGCAAAAGGTGGCTACTTTGAAGAACCTAGAATATAAGACATATTTTCAGTTGTTTCACACTTTTTTAAGTATTTCATTCCACATGTTTTCATTCATAGTTTTGATGTCTTCAATGTGAATCTACAATTTTCAGAGTCATGAATATAAAGATGAGAAAGTGTGTCCAAACCTCTGGTCTGTACTAAGAGATATATATAGATATATATTACACACAAACACACACACACACACACACACAGTCGGCTTAGCTGAGTATGTTTGTGTCCTCCATAGAGAGGCGTGTCAGACAGCTCTCCCTTCAGAATACATGATTAGGAGTGCTGAAATACTTTGTTCCTTCCTTTTCAATCCTTCTTAACCTCAACTTTCGGGAATAGTTTGGACAGTTGTCCGCAAATTAGAAAGTTAGGCTACCTGTTATCTAATTTATATGGTCAGCTTTATGGTCACCATTTTGTATAACTGAAACCAGCACTGATCGGGTCCCACTGATACAGATTGAACTATTTTTACTGTATTTTGAAGCCTTGCTACAGAAGATGGAGCACAATATTCAAAATTACCATCTTTCACTGGGTTGAATTGTACAGAAAACTTTACAGACTACTGAAGGACTATATCGTATACTACATATGCAGAAAATAACAAATACGGTAATTACCATTTAATAAAGTTGTGAAAAGTGGCAATTTTTCCACAGAAATTAGGTATAATAATGCATACTGCCCAGACAGGTGGATGGAGATTTATAGATATGATTATGTCCAATACCAAAAGCCCCAATGGAGCAGGCACCACTTCCATTATATGGAGTGCTAACCAAAATACTTGTAAAACGCAAGTTAAAGTGGAGGAAAGAAATGTACAAAAGATCTGTCGCAGTTGCTAAATGTTTAAGGGAATCTGTCAGCAGGTTTTTGCTACTTCATTTGAAACCAACATAATGTAGGGAAGAGAGACCCAGATTCCAATGATGTATCCCTTAGTTTACTGGGCGCAGAAGCAGTGACACAGATTTTAGATGTAGCATGCAGCAGAGCTCAGAAAGCTAACCCCACCCACAACACAGCTTTGTGTGTACAATATCTATTGCCAGTGACAGAAGAGGTGGACTTCAAGACCAGGGCTCATGTGCGCTGTAGTCCGGACAGTGCTGATCTGGTGATAAAACGCATGCACAGAGTGGCAGCCAGCAGGCTGCCCGCCCACCCTGCGAGCGGCAGTCGGGTGCCCGTGCGGGTGGCAGCCGGCTGCCGCCCTCACACAGGTACCCGGCTGCCGCCCTCACACAGCCATGGGTACCCAGCTGCCGCCCGCACACAGCCATGGGGACCCGGCTGCCACCGCACGCAAGCACAGGTACCCGGCGGCTTGTACGCAGGGTGGGCGGGCAACCTGCTGGCTGCCACTCTGTGCATGCGGGGCGGGCGGCTGTGCAGCTTACCAGTTGTCCGCGGTCCCACTTTCAAATGATGGCGCAGATGGAGCTCTTGGATGAGAGCTCCATCTGCGCACGCGCTGCTCCGGGAGTCAGCGCGTGCGCAGATGGAGCCCTTGGATGAGAGCTCCATCTGCGCATGCGTCGCTCCGGGCGCCATTACTTGAATCGGGTCCGCGGACACACTCCACCACTGAGCAGTCGCCGCCGCTCCCACCACTGAGCCGTTGCCGCCGCTCCCACCACTGAGCCGTCGCCGCCGCTCCCACCACTGAGCCGTCGCCGCCGCTCCCACCACTGAACCGGGACCGCGGACACACTCCACCACTGAGCAGTCCCTGCCGCTGCCACCACTGAGCAGTTGCCGCCGCTCCCACCACTGAGCCGTCGCCGCCACTTCCACCACTGAGCCGTCGTCGCCGCTGCCACCACTGAACCGGGACCGCGGACACACTCCACCACTGAGCAGTCCCTGCCACCACTGAGCAGTTGCCGCCGCCACCACTGAACACACTCACTGCACCGGCCTGCTGCACGGCTCACCCGCCACGGCTGCTGCCGCCACCACGGACCCCACACCGCGGAAGCCAGGACGCCTGCAACCACGGACGCCACGGCACCTGCAACCACGGACCCCGCTGCCACTGACCTGCCACGCCTGCCAGCACAACCTGTGCCTCCTGTGACCCCGCTTCACCACCACTGCTGCCCCCCTCCGGTAAGAGAACACCAAAGTATAAGACGGACCCCATTTTTCTTTTTTTTACCTTTTTTTATGTCTAAGTTTGGGGTGCGTCTTATATTCCGGTGCGTCTTATAAAACGAAAAATACGGTAAGTTGAATTTTTATTATATAGAAAAAAGACAAAAGCCTACACAGGACAAATAAAACATGAAAGTGTGCATAGATCCTGTTTCCTATGACAAAATGTGCCACTGGCATACAAATAATATGACAGGCATGACAATCCATAGAGCCATTTGAATATAAAATATGTTCAATAATAAAATAGAGGCGCAAAACACAAACAGATAATACAAAAAATAATTCAGTATCAAAAAGAAATAAATAGTGGAACAGTGCAATAAAGTGATATGCATAGTCATATGAATAAATTGGCTCACAGAAAAAGCACCATATGAGAATAAGTACCCTACGCGTATCGCCACAGGAGGAGTCTTCACCAGGGGTTAATACATATGGCCAAATACATAGCAAAAATAAAGTCTGACCGAATGTGCAACAAGCTTAGGGAAGTCAGGTTGCCTCATCAACAGTGGGTTTAATCTGCTGGGAGAGGACATAACCAATAGCAACTCTGGATGTAGAGAATGCGAATGCAAAATCTTACCTATATTGAAGCCACAAGACAGAGTAAACCAATCCTAACAACGAGTAAAGTTTATAAATACTTAACGGAGACCTGTCCCTATTTTATTCCCGTAGATGAGGGCCTTTTATTTAGTGCAAATTTTGTGGTCTTAATAAGGTGGTGTGTCCAATGAGGTAATAATACAAAGCAGCCTAAAGACCACATAATCCGGTGAGTCACATCCCCTTAGTAAAGACAATAAAAATTAGAACTGAATAAAAATACTCATATTACTGGAACCATATGATGTATTTTTTTTTTAAGTTATAAAATAGGAAAAAACTCTCCACTCTTGATTTGGTGACAGGTTCTCTTTAAAGGGGTCTTCCAAGTTAAAGGGAACCAGTCAGGAACCACGAGCAGTTCTGGGTGCATATTGATAATCCTTGGCTAACCGTCCCTGTATACACTCGCATAGATAAAAGGGATCTATAGAAAAAGTATTTCTAAAGATCTTTTATCGTATGCTAATGAGCACGGGGACTAGTCCCCAGGGCGTTAGTTCTCCGGCCAGTCGGCTCCATTAACATGGTTAGTCCGTCCCTGTGGGTGTGCTAACATGCTAATGAATGTGCAGCGTTAGAGGATGATCTCACTCACCTCTCCACCACCATTGCCACCTGACACTGGATTTCGGCTCAGTGCGTATAATCCCCGGACTTCCAGTCATGCGCACTACTTCAGTTTGAAGCCAGGACGCATACAACCGGCTTCATAGTGCGCATGACCGAAACTCTAGGATCATGTGCACTGAGCCGAAATCCAGCGTCGGGCTGCGATGGCAGCGGAGAGGTGAGTGAGATCATCCTCTGACACTGCGCATTCATTAGTATGTTAGCACATCTACAGGGACATACTAACATGCTAATGGGGCCGACTACCAAGGGAACAAATGCCCAGGGGACAAGTCCCCGCGCTCATTAGCATATGATGTAAGATCTTTAGAAATACTTTTTCTAAGATCCCTTTACCTATGCTACCAGATGCAGGGACTGCTAGGCAGGGATTAGTAATACGCACCCAGAACTGCTCGTGGTTCATGATAGGTTCTCTTTAAAGGGGTCTTCCAAGTTAAAGGGGACCTGTCACCAAATCAAGAGTGGAGAGTTTTTTCCTATATTATTCCTTTTAAAAAATCCACCATATGGTTCCAGTAATATGGAATATATTTTATCTACGCTAGTGTATACAGGGACGGTTAGGCAGGAATTAGCACTATGCACTCAGAACTGCTCGTGGTTCTGGGTGCATATTGGACCTGACAGGTTCTCTTTAATAAGTTTCATACAGTCAACAATACAACTAAATATAGCAATCAACCCCACTAGTCTTCTGTTTACCTTGCTTTCATTGGTGACGTCCTGTACACCCCCATGACCACTGCAGCCAATCACTGGCAGCAGAGTTACACGGCATAAAACCTCTGAGGAGAGTGATTGATTCCAACTGTCTATAAAGTGTCCAAGCGAAAAAATAATCTGTGTTGCCCATAGCAACAAATCAGAGTTCAGCTTTCATTCGTTATACTGCCCTGGTTAAGGGGAAGCTTATATTGTGACTGGTTTCGGCCCAAGTTTCATTTAAAAGACTTTATAAAGTGAAAGCTGAACTCTAAGGTTACATTCCCAGGATGAGTTTTTGACGTAGGATATTTCATTGCTCACAAAAAACGTACTAAAATGCCTGTAGTCCAGACGACTGTGTCAATAAAGTTTTGTCAAAGCAAAATCACAGGAAGTATCAAAAACAAAAGCCGCTTTATATAAAACATGACACACCAAAAAGAGCGAAATACCGCATTGCCAACAAGATAAAAATGCATGTAAAAGCAAAAAAATGCAAGTAACCTCATTTAACTAATAGGCGGCGAAATGCTGAAGAAAGTCTGCAACATAAAATAAAACTCCCCAAATACTTGTGGTAACATTGCCTACGGGTATGTTCACACTGAGGGGATTTTATTACTTTTTGGAGCAAAAACCGGGAGTAGAAACTGTCCAAAAATCTCCTCAAAAACGCAGTAAAAGGTCACAGTGTGTACATACCCTAATTAATTGCTTTACACAAGTCATGAGGACCATTGTTGCATAGACTGTTACCATCAGTTACTGGGCTTTCTTCAGCCAACCATTATCATCCAATCACAGGCCATGTTTCAATTTTCCAATTCAGTTTACAAAATAAAAGCAGAGTTCTGATTCCACACGCGACCTAGATCACTAAGGCGGCTTTCACACTGGGTTCCTCTCCCCGTCAGTGGTCCCGTCGGTGCTTCAATCCGAACCCCTCGCAAAACGGGTTTCGGACATATGTGCCGGCGGAACCTTTAACTACAATGGTGCAGACGGAGTCACCGTGTGCTTTGTCGTGCACCATTTTCAGGGGCATATGCTCTCCGTCCTCCAATAGGTGTATATTCCCGAAAATGGAGTACGACAGAGCACACAGTGACTCCATATGCCCCATAAGGCTATGTGCCCATGGGACAATGTTCCCGCGGATTTTGCCACAGAACACCTGCGGATTTGATCATGATTTTCTTGATAAAGCTGCAGGTTTTAGAAAGTACAGACACTCCCCATGTTATCATATGGGACATGGGGAGTGTCTGTGTCCATATGTGCGGCTGTGGAATATGCTGTGGATGTCTCGCAGCTGCACATAACTGCATGTCAATTATTCCTGCGGAAATATCTGCAGATGTCCCACCTCTCCACTATGGAGATACAGGCCAGGACTTCCGCACATAAGTCGCACGATTGTCCGCAGGTTTACCGCAGATATTTCACTGGAATCCCGCAGTAATGGATAGCTGCGGATTCTGGGGATTAGCTGCGGGAAACCTGCAGACATACCTGCGGATATATCCGCAGATGCGAGCTCCCGTGGGCACATAGCCTTATAGTCAATGGCCCCATCAGCACATATGTTCAAACCCGTTCAGATGGAAGCCCCAACAGGACCACTGACCGGAGATCGGAGCGCAGTGTGAAAGTGGCCTTACACAGAAAGGTTTAGGCTACATGCGCACGCTGCATCTTTTTGTGTTCACAAACTGCAGCCAAAACTGCACCTTGTCAGAGAGAGCCTGGAAAGGTCACAAAAAATGCTTGGAATTTGTGTTTTTCTGCGTTTTCAGTGCGTTTTTCACAACATGCGTTTTTGCTGTGTTTTTGTGACAAATGTTGACGAAACGCAGGAAGAATGAACATGGTGCATTTTTTTTTGTCACAAACTTTTGACAAAGAAAACGCTGACAAATAAACTGCAATGTGCGCATAGAAAATCTGACATCTCATAGACTTTGCTGGGAAGTCAAATGTCAAAGTTCTGACAACAAAACTGTAGCCAAAAACGCAGCAATAAACGCAGCGTGCGCATGTAGCCTTAAGGCTATGTGTCCACGGGAGAATGTAGCTGCGGATTTTTCTGCATCAAAATCCGCAGCTTTCCCGCAAAATCCGCACCTTTTCAAAGGTGCGGATTTGCCGCGGATTTTTTTTTTCCCCCCAATTTTAAAGCCAAAATCCGGATGAAAATCCGCAACAATAATTGACATGTTGCAGATTTTTCCAGATCAAAATCCGCACAAAATCTGCTGCGGAAAAATCCGCAGCGTGGGCACAGCATTTCCAAAATGCCATAGAAATGGCTGGGAAGTGCCTGAGCTGCAGATTTTCGGGAAATCCGCGGCTTTTCCGCGAGAAATCCGCGGCAAAATCCGCGCATTTTCCGCAGCGTGGGCACATAGCCTCAATAAGGCACATAGGCTTTCTACAAAATGTACACTTCACATTATCTTCACTGCATGAAACTTGAACTAAAAAAAATAGAAGAAATAACGTACTCAATGAATACCGAACTGTAAATTATAAAAAGTGGAAACAATGTTATATATATGTGTGTGTATATATATATATATATATATATATATATATATATATATATATATATATATATATATATATATATATATATATATATATATATATATACATACATATATATATATATATAGCCATCAATCTATAAAAAAAGAAAAAATGGATATATAACCAGGGCTGTGGAGTCGGTAAGCCAAACCTTCGACTCCGACTCCGACTCCGACTCCTCAAATTCTCTTGCACCGACTCCGGCTCCGACTCCGACTCCGGCTCCGACTCCGGCTCCGACTCCTACATATATTGCTTAGTTAGGTGAAAAATTTATTGTAGTACATGAATATGTGTATGTGAACATCAGACATTTAATAATTTTTATGATACGATAATCAAGATATTTGGATAGAACATAAAATATATTTATTGGAATACAACTTTAGAACACAAAAAACTGTAATAAATTGTAAATATGTAATACACTATGTAATATACAGTAGATTACATATATATCTTGTGTGTGTATATACACTGTGTGTATATATATATATATATATATATATATATATATATATATATATATATATATATATATTACATATTTACAATTTATTAGTTTTTTGTGTTCTAAAGTTGTATTCCAATAAATATTTTATGTTCTATCTAAATATCTTGATTATTGTATCATAAAAACAATTAAATGTCTGATGTTCACATTGTACTACAATAAATTTTTCACTTAAATATAAGCATTATACTAAATGTTATTATTTAGTAAAATATTCAGCACATTCTGCATTGCACTCCTGTCCCCAATTTATTATATATTTTAAGAGTCGGAGTCGGTGCATTTTATACCGACTCCGACTCCACCAAAATGAGCTCCGACTCCGACTCCGACTCCGACTCCGACTCCGACTCCACAGCCCTGGATATAACTATCACCTACTTAGAAATATGCACCAGGCCACAAGTTACCTATGCATCTTTTTTTCATGCTACTTCACTGAGACTTTTGCACAGTTTGCGAATATCTGGAATCTAGAAATTATTCTACGCCTATACTGTAACTAAAGGATGACTTTTTTGACTATATATTTACTGTGGATTGAGGAAGATGATAATGGCGTTTATGTAGGTTTTCAATCATTATGGGTGATTAAAAAATACAAAAAAGGATGCCTTTGGACATTGGGGGTGGACATTGGGCTGTTCCTCTGAAGTCCCACCAGCTGGTCAGATATTGGTATCCTTCAGACTGGGATCCAGTTTATGCAGCCTCATTGGATAAAGCTGAGATTTGTTGAGCGTGACCGGTGAGGAAAGCAGCTCCACCCTTAGGACTCTTTAAAATTAATTTAAAAATAGATATTATTTTCAAAGCTTTTTTCTACTTTACATTGCATTGGCCAAAGTATAGAAGCAGACGATTGCCAACCTCCAATCATCCTGGTTAGCAGATTGGTGGCATTTTTGGGCCAGAATCCTCCTGAAAGCTATCATTAAGGCCTGAAACACACATCCGCAAAAAACACGTGCATGTCTTGCGGTCCGTTTTTCGGGTCAGTGTTCCGTTTTGGATGTCCATTTCTCCGGTACGTGTGACATAAGTGTGATGGTGTATGCTTGCTGTGCGTGCGTATTGAATGTACGTGCATGCGTGAGATACGTACGTGTCATGTCCGTGTGCAGTTTGTGTGTCTTGAGCCGTTTCACCATTTATAAAAAAAAAATATAAAACCACACGGACCGTACGGAAAACACACGTCCGTGTCACGTACGTGCAGACCCGGACCCATTGACTTTAGCGGGTCCGTGTCTGCATGATGCCAGTGAAACGCGGACATGTCATCTGTGTTAAAAAACGCACACACGTACAAACCACACGGACACAAGTTCCGTATGGCTTTATGTGTGTGCCTGTTACCATAGGGTAACATTGGTGCACGTGTGTTCGTGCCGCCGGTACGTGTCAAAAAGTCCCAAACACGTACCGGCGGCATGGATGTGTGTTGCAGGCCTTATATGAAGAGCAGGACACTATTATTACTGCATCTACAGTAAAGTTTCAATAAATTTAGTGGTAATAGGAAAGATCTTCAGTCTTTTGTAGTTGATACAATTGTTTCCCGCACACATAAGCAACTTTAAATAACTCAGCTCTAAATATTTGAAGCCAATTTTCTACTGCCAGATACAAGGCCATACATACCATTTACAAATATCTGCAAAAGAATTTTCCTTGTGCTGTGAAACTAAACTTTCTATTGAAAAATACCTTTCATATTTTCAAGTGTGATTGTCGAGTTCATTTATGAGTATCCAATAGATATTAGGATAAGGCACACAATCACTGTTTTCAGCATTTTGGATGCAGCGTCATTTCACTGCGTTCAAAACGCTGCATTGTACAGAACAAGCACAGTGGATGGGATTTCTAGAAATCCTGTGCCCATTGTGCGCGTACAGCCAGCAGCGAAAACTGACCTGCAGTGCGGATTAATGAGCCGCAAGCATGTCAACTTTTTGCTGTGGAGTCACAAGCAGAAGCAAGAGACCACAGCGCACCAAACCTTGATCGTGTGCATGGGCATCTACGTTCTCTTGCGGAGGAGTCTCGCCGCGTCCAGCACGCAGCGGGTCCTGATCGTGGGCACGTAGACTTAGTCAATAAAGCAAATTAAGGCCTTAGGCTGCTTTCATACATCCGGTTTTAGCAGTGCGGCTCAATCCTGTTCAAAAACCTATGCAATGGATGCGGCGAAAAACACGGGTCCATTGCATAAAGTTTTTCTCGGCGGCCTGTCGTTTTTTGACAGATGCGGCTTGATACGGAGCATGCGCAGTGCAAAAAAAACGCATCCTGCGTTTTTTGCCGCAGGACGCCACATCCGGCATCCATAGGCTTACATTGTAAATTGCGCCGCATCGCGCCG
Source organism: Anomaloglossus baeobatrachus (assembly GCF_048569485.1). NCBI lineage: Eukaryota > Metazoa > Chordata > Amphibia > Anura > Aromobatidae > Anomaloglossus > Anomaloglossus baeobatrachus. Next base: position 174,373,085 of record NC_134354.1, on the reverse strand, counting down.
GATTTGACACGATGTGTTTTTTTCGCCACACGAAAAAACGTGCCAGGCAATGTTCCATCCGGTCGCCACATGGGCTAAATATGCCGCATCCGGCAAAAAACGGACGCAACGCAAGGCCATGCGGCACAATACGGCGCTAATGCAAGTCTATGCAGGAAAAACGCAACCGGCGGCAAAAAAAAAAACGGTTGTGTTTTTTCTGCAAAGCGCCGTATTGTGCCGCCCAGCAAAAACCGGATGTGTGAAAACAGCCTTATGCACACGCTGCATTTTTTGGTGCATTTTTCTGCTACAAGGTGCAGAAAACGTCTCCACCAAAAACTCAGCATGAGCACATACCCAGCATGGCAGTGCCCAGGCCTAGTTGGCCATTACAGAAGTGGGTACAGATTAGAAACACGTGAATTACCTGTCTCTTGGGTCTATCCATGAGGTCTGTCTGGTGTTGTGATCAATATAAAATACCCTGCCATCAAAGTCTCTTGCCTCCTCCCAGCCAGCTGGTAAAGGCAGCTCTGAACTCTCCCTCATGCCAGGCAGTGGGCACTGAGATGGGCATGGCTGCTGTTGATGGTGATGCTGCTGCTGGGACTGCTGTTGCCTTCTCCTCCTGCCACCACTCAGCCAGGGCATTGCAGGAACAGGCAGTCCTCTTCCTCTGCTTGCTCCCTTCCTCCTGCTGTCCCAGGACCTCTGTCTTCACTGCTGCTGCTTACAGAGATCTGTTCGGAAGATCTGCAGAGAGCCACAGTCTCTTTTGTCCCATCTTAAGTGTGATCATCCTAGTCAAGCAATGTACAATAACATAAATACACAAAAAGCAGCTTTTTTTGTCTTCCCCCTTGTTCCTGGGTTCCTCTGGAAGTCAGGCTCCAGACTTATCTTGCAGGGATCCTCAGCTGTGTGTTATCTAGGATTGTGCCAAGTGAGGTCTTCCAGACATCTGAGAGGTAGAATAGTTCATTTCTAGTCCGGCCAAGTGGCCAAGCTGAGCTCAGAGCTCAGGTTCTTGTTCATCCATGTCTGCCCTCAGTCGTCTCATTCCACACAGCCCAGAGAGCAGCCACCTCCCCTTGTCTCTGGTTCCCTCCCTCAGCTTCCTGAGCTGTGTTTCCAGTCTCAAAGCTCCAATTTTAGCTAAAGTAATGCATGCACTATGTAGAAGCAATCCCACTAAGGACTGGCTTGTGCTGCTGACACTCATGTTTTTAATAAGCTGCAATTCAGAGACAGCAACACATTAAACTAAAAGTTATACAACTTCGCAAATGTTCTGAAGATGTTTATTAATGCCAGATATCCCAAGTTATTGTCATTTGTTTCACATCAAGACCAAATCTAGTCTAGCGCCACTTCACCAACGATCAACCGCAAACTCCGCTTCATAAAGTCATATGAAAAAGTTTGGGCACCCCTATTAATGTTAACCTTTTTTCTTTATAACAATTTGGGGTTTTGCAACAGCTATTTCAGTTTCATATATCTAATAACTGATGGACTGAGTAATATTTCTGGATTCAAATGAGGTTTATTGTACTAACAGAAAATGTGCAATCCGCATTTAAACAAAATTTGACCAGTGCAAAAGTATGGGCATCTCAACATAAAAGTGACAATATTTTGTAGATCCTCCTTGTGCAAAAATAACAGCCTCTAGTCGCTTCCTGTAGCTTTTAATAAGTTCCTGGATTCCGGATGAAGGTATATTTGACCTTTCCTGTTTACAAAACAATTCCAGTTCAGTTAAGTTTGATGGTCGCCGAGCATGGACAGCACGCTTCAAATCATCCCACAGATTTTCAATGATATTCAGGTCTGGGGACTGGGATGGCCATTCCAGAATATTGTAATTGTTCCTCTGCATGAATGCATGTAGATTTGGAGCGGTGTTTTGGATCATTGTCTTGCTGAAATATCCATCCCCTGCGTAACTTCAACTTCGTCACTGATTCTTGCACATTATTGTGAAGAATCTGCTGATACTGAGTTGAATCCATGCGACCCTCAACTTTAACAAGATTCCTGGTGGCGGCATTGGCCACACAGCCCCAAAGCATGATGGAACCTCCACCAAATTTTACTGTGGGTAGCAAGTGCTTTTCTTGGAATGCCGTGTTTTCTTGCCTCCATGCATAACGCCTTTTTGTATGACCAAACAACTCAATTTTTGTTTCATCAGTCCACAGGACCTTCTTCCAAAATGTTACTGGCTTGTCCAAATGTGCTTTTGCATACCTCAGGCGACTCTGTTTGTGGCGTGCTTGCAGAAACGGTTTCTTTCGCATCACTCTCCCATACAGCTTCTCCTTGTGCAACGTGGGCTGTATTATTGACCGATGCACATTGACACCATCTGCAGCAAGAAGCTGCAGGTCTTTGGAGGTGGTCTGTGGATTGTCCTTGACTGTTCTCACCATTCTTCTTCTCTGCCTTTCTGATATTTTTCTTGGCCTGCCACTTCTGGGCTTAACAAGAGCTGTACCTGTGTTCTTCCATTTCCTTACTATGTTCCTCACAGTGGAAACTGTAAGTAAAAGTAAGCTGGGATTTTTATTGTATTTATGCTGGGATCCTTGGATCAACTGCAGATATGTTGTTTTTGTGCTGTATGTCTTGATGAAGGGAGCAGAGCTCCTGAAACGCGTAGACACAAGCTACAATAAAGGAACATTGATCATCTCTCTGTCCTCCTTCCTGATGAATATCAGATATAGGGAATACTATATTTGTCCTGATGAAGGGGACGCAAATGTCCCTGAAACGCATAGACCTGTGTGAATAAAGGGATCCTTCCAAATCTTCGGTGAATCTGTGGTTTTGGCGCGGTATTCAAACCCGTTCTTCTTTCTACTCTGCAAACCACTACTACTATATAGAGGAATATAGGGGCTGCATAATACTATATGGGGGCTGCATAAAACTATATGGAGGAATATAAAGGCTGCTTACTACTATACGGAGGAATATAAGGACAGCATACTACTATATGGGGGTTGCATACTACTATTTGGGGGCTGCATACTACTATATAGTGTAATATAAGAGCTGTATACTACTATATGGTGGAATATAGGAATTAATATATTCATGCCTAAACTCGCTGGATTTTGTTTTTCCTAGATCTACTAGCCCTAGCCTGGGTGTCTTCATGCGAGCATTGTGAGCAACTCCGGACTGAGAAGCTGTGGTGAGCTGGCTTTTTCTTTTCTCTAACTATACAATAAGGTTATTTATAGCACAAATATAATGTACAACAAAAAAATTGATGCAGCTATATAACAGGATGGGGACAAAGATACAAGCATGGGATGGGAATGCTAGGTGCTGAGGGAATGAGGCTCTTTCCTCAGCTCCCAGATTTCCCATGTTTTGCTATACACCTTTCCCTCAGCGCCCAGCTTTCCCCAGTTCTCCTATACATATTTAAATCAGTACCCAGCTTTCCCATGGTCTAATATCTCTCAGCACCTATCTTTCCTATATTCTGATATCCATCTTGTCCTCAGCACCCAGCTTTCCCTTGCTCTGCTATACATCTTTCTCTCAGTGCTCAACTTTCCCATGTTTTGCTATACATCTTTCCATCAGCACCCAGCTTTCTCATGCTCTGATATTAAGGGCAAGCTGGGTGCTGAGGGAAAAATGTATAGCAGAGCATTGGAAAGTTGGGTGCAGAGTACAAGATGGATATCAGAAAATTGAAAGCTGGGTGCTGAAAGAAAGAGCCAAGTGTCAGCATAATTATCATGTATCCTGAGGGGGCGGGGACGGGGGGCCCAGGTCCAGATTTTGTATTGGGGCCCATGGAACTCTAGTTACGCCACTGCTAAGAAGTATTCTACAGCCACATATGGGATATTACCACATTCAGCAGAAATTTTGTGAAAAATTTTGGTGCCATTTTACCCATTTCCCTGTGTGAAAATGCAAAATCTGGGGCTAAAACAATGCAATTATTTTTTTCTTCACTTCCCAATGGTATAACAGTCTGTGACACAACCATGGTACTAATATGTTCACTTCACCCCTAGATAAATTCATTGAGAAGTGTAGTTAGTAAGATGGGGTCACTTGTGGGGGGGGGGCAGCTGTCCTGGCACCTCAGGGGCTTTGCCACTGTGACCCTCAAACCATTCCAGCAAAATCTAAAGTCCAATATGGTAATACTTCCTTTCTGAACTTTGTACTGTGCCTCAAAAGCAGTTTTTGACCACATATAGGGCTGTGAAAAACTCAGAATAGATTGCACAAATGTTATTGTTCGTTTTCTCCCATTATCCCTTTTGAAAATTAAAACCTTGGGGCCAAAGCAACATGGTATTGCAAAAAAAATTCTTTTTATTTACTCAGACCAATGTATACAATTCTATGAAATGTCTGAAGGTTAAAAATGCTCACTATTCACCTACATGAATTCCACAGAGGTGTAGTTTGCAAAATGTGTGGAGTTTTCTGCTGTTTTGGCATGGAGCTCTTCAAATGTGACATGGCATTCGCAATCTATTCCTACCAAAATGGCACTTTTTCCCTTCTGAGCCGTGCACCGAAGCAGTAGATTTCCACCACATATGCTATATCGGCGTACTGCGGCGAAATTGCAGAACAAACTGTTTGGTGCATTTTTTCCTGTCACACTTGCGAAAATAAAAAAAATTGTGGCTAAAGCATTTTTTTTATTTTCACGGCTCAACGTTATAAAATTCTGTGAATCACCTGGGTGTTCAAGGAGCTCACCACACCTCCTAGATAAATTCCTTGAGGGGTCTAGTTTCCAAAGTGTGGTCACTTGTGAGGCGTTTCTGTGGCGGGCGGAGGAGGGGACGCTGCGCTAACTCACTGCTCGGGTCCGGCTGCTGCTGCTGCTCGGTGGTGGCTCGAGCGGTGGGCCGGATCCCGGGGACTCGAGCGGCGCTCCTCGCCCGTGAGTGAAAGGGGGGTGGTGTGGTTTGGGGATATTGTCCGTGACGCCACCCACGGTTGTGGTGAGGTTGTGACACCACCGCTGCTCTGGACGGGGATCCCGGGAGCGATGACAGGGAGCAGCTTGGATGTTGTTTTTCTCCCCTCCGTGGGTAGGGGGGTTGGTTGTCCCGGGGCCCGGTGAGGGAGGGATGGATGACAGGCGGGTTACGGGGCCTGGTGAGGTGCAGGGTCGCGGGGGCAGCGCTGTGCCGCACGGCACAGTGGTACTCACTCAGCCAGTAATTCACACAGAGTCTCTGGTCAAACAAACGGCTGGATGGACGGGTCCCACAGGCGGCTGCGGTTGTTCTCATCCCGGCAGGTTGATGGTGACTGCTTTTCCCTGCACCTGTGTTGTGTTTACGGTTCCAATGGCTTCCCACCAGTAACCCGCTCCCCAGCTTGGATGGATGCTGAGGGAGCCCCTTTTGCCCGCAGGCTCTGGCCCTGGGAACTGTATCCTTGGCGGTGACTGTGTTTCCCTCTACGGTGTGAGCTGTTGCCTTCAATCGGGTCTTGGCTGCTGGGAAACCCCGGAGGTTCCCTTCGCTAACGGATTTGACCGGTTTTACGGCGACTCCTAGCCTGGTCGGGGTCCGTAAGCCCTGCCGAATGGTGCTGGCTTCTCCTCACTTCCCGATCCGGTACCGGCGCTCCTTCCCTTCTGCTCCCTGCCTTGCACCCAAACAGTAGTTTTCTAACACATATGAGGTATTGGCATGCTCAAGAGAAATTGCATAACAAATTGTATAGTGCCTTTTCTCCTATTACCCTTGTGAAATGAAAAAATTAAAATGTTCCTTTTTTTTCCTTCCTTATTGCTTGAATTCCTGTGAAGCAACACAAAGGTTAATTAACTTTGAGAATGTCATTTTGAGCACTTTGAGGGGTGCGGTTTTTAGAATTGGTGTCACTTTTGGGTATTTTCTATCACATAGGCCCCTCAAAGTCACTTTAAGACCATATGCGCACTTTGCGTTTTTTCATGCGTTTCCGCAGCGTTTTGAACTGCAGCGTTTTAAGCCAAAATGCAGTCTACTACCACTTCACTCTCCAAAACTGATCTGACTCCTTTTCCCGCCTCCAGGACTGTGAACTCCTCGGTGGGCGGGACCAACCGCCTGGCCCACCCCCTGGTGTGGACATCAGCCCCTGGAGGAAGGCAACAAGGATTTGTGTTTGACTTCGGTGTGCCTAACCGGGGTGTGGGGTGTGTTGGTGTAGTGCCTGTGACGACCTGGTTTGTCCAGGGCGCCACATTCCCCCTTAGTAAAATGCAGACCGTCCGCGGGCTGCCCGTCCATCACCGGTTTTATTTTCAAAACTGAAAAAGAGTAAAAACGGTAAAACATTTAAAAACATTATAAACAGTTTCAACGGTACGGCTTCCGCTCTTCTCCCACCCAAACAACCTGGCCCTGATGCTGCCCCTAAGAAGCGGGCAACACCCCTTGACCCCAGTCCAGCACCAAGTTGCCCGAGCGGGTTCTGTCTCTTTCAGGGGACCCGCGTCCATGGGGACCTCTGAACTCCCGGAGGATTGCCACCGGTTACGGTAGTGGCGGGCCTGGGCCATCCCTTTCCTCCAGGCACATTCTCCCAAATCAGCCTCTCCGGAGGCGGTGACAGTGTCAAGCCAACAAACATTTTTATTTACACTCCACTAAGTTTGTGGTTGCCCTGCAAGTTCTCGGGCTTGTCCGTAAGCAGTTCCTTACGCAACGGTTGCAGACATTCCCTACGGGGACAACAGCTGCCGGCAACGGCCAGTTTAATCACGGTTCAATCAGGTAAACTTTTTCGGTTGATTAATCTTCACTTATCATTCAACCGTACACTCAACACATAAAGCCCCCCCTCCCCCTCTTTAAAGAGTAGTTTCCCTGTACCTAAGTGGGGGTCTACCTAGGTTGGGGCGAGTGGACCTTCGGGGTCCGGTGTCAGTGTTGACAGGCATTGGGGCGGAGGGAACAATCAGTTCCTCCTCCCTGCTATCATGTGGGGCAGGCGGAGGCGTAGGGGAGCTGAGTACAGGTACATCCCTGGGCACTGGCTCGCGGTTAACCGTTTCCATAATTTCTTCATCCACGGGTTGTGGGAACAGTATCACTGGAAGGATCACCGCGCCGTTCTGTGTAGGCCAGTCTGCTGGAAAATCACCCATCATAGTGTGGATTACCTCTTTTTCCTTCTCCACTGGACTGGGAACTGGAGCCTCATCCGCTACTCTCAATGCTGGTGGGCACTTCTTCAGGTGGTCTCGGGAAACTGTAGCCAAAGTCCCCCCCTGGTCACAGCTGATCTGATAGGCCTTCCCATTCTCCCATCCTGTGGGCTGGACTACATACGGGGTTTTTTCCCATTGATCATCCAGCTTGTGGGCCCTCCTTTTCCGCTTCAGCACTACATCCCCAGGCTGGAAGGGACCGGCGGGCGCCTTCTTGTTGTTGCACTGCTCCTGTTGTCCCCGGCTCCGTCACAAGTTCTTCTCAACATATTCCTGGATCTGTCGGTACTGTGCTCTCCGCCGAGTGTCCCATTCAACTGTCGAAGGGAGTGCTTCTGGAGCTTCGAAGCCCATTTCCAGATCCACCGGTAGCCGGCCGGGACGAGCTTCATCAGGTATGCTGGAGTGTATTTCGTAGAGCTGGAACGGATGTTGTTGTACATATGGACCAGGTCAGGTAGCTTCTCCGGCCACAGGTTCCGCTCTTCCAGCGGTAACGTCTTGAGGAGGCCCAGGACCAAGTGGTTCATCTTTTCACACATGCCATTGGTTTGGGCGTGGTAAGGCGTGGTTCTGATTTTCTTGCAGCCGTACAACTGGCAGAATTCCTGGAATACCTCTGCTTCAAAGGCCGGACTCTGGTCAGTAAACACCTTCTCCGGGTACCCATGCGGTCGACAGAAATAAGCCTGGAAAGCCTTAGCAGCGGTGCGGCCGGTTAAGTCCTTAACTGGGACAACCACCATGAACCTCGAGTAGTGGTCTACGATGGTCAGAGCGTAGGTGTACCCATTTCGGCTGGGGGTGAGCTTTACATGGTCAAGGGCAACCAGCTCCAGCGGTTGGTATGTAATGATCGGGTGTAGGGGTGCCTTCTGGCTGGCCTCGTCTTTCCTTCTCAATGCGCAAGGGCCACATTCTCGGCACCAGGCCTCCACAGATTCCCGCATTCCACTCCAATAGAACCGCTCTCTCATCAACATCTCCTGCTTCTTCCACCCGAAGTGCCCAGCACCATCATGGTATGCTTGCAGGACGGTGGGCACTTTAGCCTGGGGAATCACCAGCTGGCGGATCTTCTCGTGAGTCTTTGGATTAATCAGCTCGCGATACAACTTCCCCTGGTGTAGGTACAGCCGGGTCCGTTCTCGCCACAGACGTTGGGCTTCGGCAGGGGCAGCAGGGTCTATCCCAGCAGAACCCTGTTCCACTAGGGTCTTGACCAGGCGGACAGCAGGTGCCTGGTCCTGAGCTTCCTGCCACTCCTGTCGGGGCAGCGGATCCAGGTTCACTCGTTGTTGGTGGACGTGCACTTTCTCAGTGAACGGCTGGTGAAATGCAGGCAACTCGATCTCTTCGAGGTCATCATCCTCTGGCCCTTCTTCCGACAGGTGGGGCATCCGGGAGAGTGCATAGGCATTAACGTTGGTACGGCCGGCCCGGCACTTGATGGTGAAATCATAGTTGGTTAACCTGGCCACCCACCGCTGCTCCAACGCGCCCAGCTTGGCCGTATCTAGATGGGTCAGCGGGTTATTGTCTCTGTACGCGGTGAACTTGGCTGCTGCCAGGTAATGGCGGAACCGCTCGGTGATAGCCCACACCAGTGCCAAGAGCTCAAGCTTAAAGGAGCTGTAGTTCTCAGGGTTCCTCTCAGTCGGTCGGAGTTTTCGGCTAGCATAAGCTATTACCTTTTCCTTTCCGTCTTGGACCTGGGATAGAACAGCCCCCAAGCCCACATTGCTGGCATCGGTGTAGAGGATGAATGGGCGGCTGTAGTCAGGGTACGCTAGGATTTCCTCTCCGGTCAGGGCCGCTCTCAGCTGGCGGAAGGATTCCTCATGCTTTTCTTCCCACACCAATGGGGCTCCTAGGGGTCTACCACCCTTGGTCTGTCCCACGAGGAGGTCTTGCATGGGGCAGCCATCTTCATGTACCCCTTAATGAAGCGACGGTAGTATCCCACCAGGCCCAGAAACTGCCTCACTTCCCTCACCGTGGTCGGTCTCGGCCAGTCTTGGATGGCGGTGATCTTCTCGGTGTCGGGGGCGACACCTTCCGCACCAACCACATGTCCTAGGTACTGCACTCTGGGTTTCAGCAGATGACACTTTGAGGGTTTCAACTTCATCCCATACTTGGCAAGGGACGCGAACACCTCGGCTAGGTGCTCCAGATGGGTTTCATACGTCTGTGAGTACACAATCACATCATCCAAGTACAGCAAGACGGTCTCGACATTTAGGTGCCCCAGACAGCATTCCATCAGCAGTTGGAAGGTTCCAGGGGCATTGCACAGCCCGAACGGCATGCTATTGAACTCGCAGAGTCCCATGGGAGTAGCGAAGGCAGTCTTCTCTCGGTCTTCCAGTGCCACGGCCACCTGCCAGTACCTGCTGGTGAGGTCAAGGGTGGAGAAGTAGTTAGCGGTTCTCAGCGCGGCCAGGGACTCTTCAATGCGGGGCAGAGGGTAAGCATCCTTATGTGTTATCTGGTTAATCTTCCGGAAATCCACACACATCCGCATGGTGCCATCCTTCTTCTTAACCAGCACCAACGGGGCGGCCCAGGGACTACAGCTGTCCCTAATAAACCCTGCCTCCTTCATGTTCTTCAACATGTCTTTGGCGCATTGGTAGTGCGCAGGGGGAATAGGCCTGTACCTCTCTTTAATAGGGGTGTGTCTACCGGTAGGGATGTGGTGTTGAACCCCTTTAATCTGCCCAAAATCTAGAGGGGGCTTGCTGAAAATCCGCTCATACTCCTGTACTACCCGGTATACCCCTTCCTTGTGGTGTGTGGGGGTATCATCAGTGCCGACGTGTAGCTCTCGACACCAATCGTCTAACTCCCCCAGGGATGAGTGGGAACCGGCAGCAGGCGGTGTGACTGGGGGAACAGCTTCATGGATGGTGTGGGGATCTAGAGTGAGCAATTTGGCAAGGGTAGCGTACCGGGGAAGCCTAACCTCTTCCTCCCCACAGTTCAGCACTCGTACAGGCACTCTCCCTTTCTTGACGTCTACCACCCTAGGGCGGCCATTACTGTGGGCCAGTGTTCGGAGGATATGGGCTCTATCATGGCGGAGTAGTCTCGTCCTTGGGGCCCTACTGCTGCCCTACACCAGATCATCATCTCACTCCTGGGTGGTACAATCAAAGGGGCCGCATCCATCACTCTCACTCCTCCAATCTGTCCTCCTCCTGTCGAGTTCACATGCTGGCGATACATCAGGGCCCGGATCTCACGCTGCACAGCTCTCTGTCGGCTCCCCGCCGCCATGGCGGCCAGCTGTTGCAGTAGGGTCAGCACGTCACTCATACAGTGCTCCATCACATTAGTCCCTAACACTACCTTCGGGTTATGATCACTGGGTTCATTCATTATCACAATCAAACCCTGGTGTTGCAGTTCAGCTCGTCCCACAGTCATGGCCACTTGTTTATACCCCACTTGGGTCAATGGGAGTCCATCAGCGGCAATCAGTGTCATGCTACCATCTGGGGGGGCTAGTTCGTCCTTCCCCCAATATCGCTGATACAATGTGTATGGTATTGTGGTTACCTGTGATCCAGTGTCCAGCAGAGCCATCAGCGGTATGCCGTCCACTGCCAGGGGGATGATGGGCCGAGCTCCGATGTACCGGTCCCGCCAGTCGGGGGGGCCACTAGGTTCAACTCCTGAGGACTGGCCCGTGGCCCCAAGGGTTGTTCGTTTAACGGACACCGTCGGGAGTAGTGGCCGGGCTGGCTGCACCTGTACCAAATCAGAGGTCCATACCGTGAGTTGTTGGCCCTTCTCCGCTGCATCCAGGGGACGTCCTCGGGGCGGTCAGCGAGCTGCAGCTTCCCCGGGGGCTGGGACCTGGTCGAAGGCTGGAGTGCGGCGAGGATCTTGGCGAGGTCCCCATCCATGCGGCGGACTTGGGCAGCCAGTTCCTCCATCATTCCGCTTGGGGCTGCAGGTACTGGAGGTGTTGGAAGGGCAGGGGCCACCACGACGTGAGCCGTCTCAGCCGGCCATGGGGCTGTCTCAGGGACTTCCGATGCTGGAGGCTGCAGAGCTTTAATGGCCCGTTCCTTTAACACGGCAAAGTCCACATCAGGGTGTTCTAGGGCCCACAGCCAGAGTTGCTTGCGGTCCTCCGAGGACCTCATCCCCTGTAGAAACTGCTCCACTAGCATTCTGTTGCTGTCCGCGTCGTTGATGGTGTCTACCCGCTTCAGTGTGCGGACTGCTGTTTGCAGACGCAAGGCGTAGTCCCGAATGCTATCCGCAGGCCGTTGCCGGCATTGATAAAACTGCATCCGCAGCTCGGCTTCGGTATGGGTCTCAAAGGCAGTCTGTAGCTTCTCAAAGATGGTGGCTACAGAGGACCGGTCCCCCTCGGCCCAGGTCTCCACCTCCTGCTCAGCTGCGCCGGTTAGCTGCCCCAGCACTACCGCTGCACGTTGCTTATCAGTTAGGGGGTATAGTTCTAATAGCAGGCCAAGCTTCTTCCGGAAGACCTGCAACGCATCAGGTTTCCCATCGTACTGCGGCAGCCAGGTAGCTCCGGGCACATAGTGCAAGGAGAACGGCATCACCTGAGTGAGAGCTGGGGCCACGGCGCCTCCCGCCAGTGCGGCCGGGACGTGGGCGGGCCCATTCCCATCCGCGGGTGCCACCGCGGCTGCGACCGCTGCTCCTCCAGCGGCTCCGTCGGGCACAGACATTTTGTTTCCGTCCCCCTTAGTCTTTTTCGGGCTCCTCCTCTATAGGGGCGGGAAGACGCTCGAGCGGGGACTTTTCGCACCCAAAAATGGCAGCTTCTCCAAATTTTCAGCCGAACACCTCCGGTGGTCACAAGGCGCACCTCTACCAGACGGTAGAGCGGTAAGATCCTGTTCGTGACGCCAAGTTGTCGCGGGCGGAGGAGGGGACGCTGCGCTCACCCACTGCTCGGGTCCGGCTGCTGCTGCTGCTCGGTGGTGGCTCGAGCGGTGGGCCGGATCCCGGGGACTCGAGCGGCGCTCCTCGACCGTGAGTGAAAGGGGGGTGGTGTGGTTTGGGGATATTGTCCGTGACGCCACCCACGGTTGTGGTGAGGTTGTGACAGCACCACTGCTCTGGACGAGGATCCCGGGAGCGATGACAGGGAGCAGCTTGGATGTTGTTTTTCTCCCCTCCGTGGGTAGGGGGGTTCGTTGTCCCGGGGCCCGGTGAGGGAGGGATGGATGACATGCGGGTTACGGGGCCTGGTGATGTGCAGGGTCGCGGGGGCAGCGCTGTGCCGCACGGCACGGTTTTACTCACTGAGCCAGTAATTCACACAGAGTCTCTGGTCAAACAAACGGCTGCATGGACAGGTCCCACAGGCGGCTGCGGTTGTTCTCCTCCCGGCAGGTTGATGGTGACTGCCTTTCCCTGCACCTGTGTTGTGTTTACGGTTCCAATGGCTTCCCACCGGTAACCCTCTCCCCAACTTGGATGGATGCTGAGGGAGCCCCTTTTGCCCGCAGGCTCTGGCCCTGGGAACTGTATCCTTGGCGGTGACGGTGTTTCCCTCTACGGTGTGAGCTGTTGCCTTCAATCGGGTCTTGGCTGCTGGGAAACCCCGGAGGTCCCCTTCGCTAACGGATTTGACCGGTTTTACGGCGACTCCTAGCCTGGACGGGGTCCGTAAGCCCTGCCGAATGGTGCTGGCTTCTCTTCGCTTCCCGATCCGGTACCGGCGGGCCACCGCCCGTCCACGGTCCTTACGGTTCACGTCAATCAGCCTCTCCTGCAGACGGTCACCACCATCTGCCAACCTTGCTGGGTGCCCGGGCCACACACCCGGACACGGTCAGTCTCCTCTACTACCACTTCACTCTCCAAAACTGATCTGACTCCTTTTCCCACCTCCAGGACTGTGAACTCCTCGGTGGGCGGGACCAACTGCCTGGTCCACCCCCTGGTGTGGACATCAGCCCCTGGAGGAAGGCAACAAGGATTTGTGTTTGACTTCGGTGTGCCTAACCGGGGTGTGGGATGTGTTGGTGTAGTGCCTGTGACGACCTGGCTTGTCCAGGGCGCCACATTTCCACTATCGGGGGCTCTGCAATCACAACATGGCGTTTGCTATCACTTCAAGTTAATTTTGTGCTCCAAAAATCAAATGGCGCTCCTTCCCTTCTGCTCCCTGCCTTGCGCCCAAACAGTAGTTTTCTACCACATATGAGGTATTGTTGGCATGCTCAAGAGAAATTGCACAACAAATTGTATAGTGCATTTTCTCCTATTACCCTTGTGAAATGAAAAAATTAAAATGTTCCTTTTTTTTCCTTCCATATTGCTTGAATTCCTGTGAAGCAACACAAAGGTTAATTAACTTTGAGAATGTCATTTTGAGCACTTTGAGGGGTGCGGTTTTTAGAATTGGTGTCACTTTTGGGTATTTTCTATCACATAGGCCCCTCAAAGTCACTTTAAGGCCATATGCGCACGTTACGTTTTTTCATGCGTTTCCGCAGCGTTTTGAACTGCAGCGTTTTAAGCCAAAATGCATGCGTTTTGATTTCCCAGCAAAGTTCAAGCAAAGTCTATGGAAAATAGGCATATTGTGCGCACTATGCGTCCAAAAATGCTGCGTTTTTTGTGACAAAAATTTGTCAAAATCTCTACGTTTGAAGAAGCAACATGTCAATAGTTTTTACCATTTTGGCAGCGTTTTGCTAACATTGACGTCAATGAGAATTATCAAAACGCATCCTTCAAGAAATTTCTAGCGTTTTACATGCTTTTTTTGATGCTAAACGCATGCTTTTTTGACAAAATCAAAGCATGCGTTTTTGGCATTATAGTGAGGTCAAGAGGTTTGCATTTGCCCTCACATCCATTCCTACTTTAAAAAATGAGTAAAACAATACTTTAACTTTATTTGGAACAATAAAGTATTTTCGGTAAACTATCATTATAGTGTATGATTTAAAGGTAATTATTTTTTTTTTTTTTCATTTTTTTTCCTACTGTTGGAATGTTCAAACTTTATTTATTTGTGTATTTGTATTGAAAACGCATCTCAAGTTAAGCACTGAAAATGCATGTAAAACGCGGCAAAAATGCTAAAAAAAACGCATGCGTATTTCCTGCGTTTATGTGGTCAAAACCAAATTTGACAATGACAATTTCTGCCAGAGGATGCGTTCATTTCTGAAAGGTACTGGACGCAACGTGCGCACATGGCCTTAGGGGTACTTTGCACACTGCGACATTGCTAGCCGATTGTAGCGATGCCGAGCGCGATAGTCCCTGCCCCCGTCGCAGATGCGATCTCTTGTGATAGCTGCCTTAGCGAACATTCTTGCTACGGCAGCTTCACACGTACTTACCTGCATTGCGATGTCGCTCTGGCCGGCGACCCGCCTCCTTCCAAGGGGGTGGGTCGTGCGGCATCACAGCGACGTCACACGGCAGGCGGCCAATAGAAGCGGAGGGGCAGAGATGAGCGGGAGGTAAACATCCCACCCACCTCCTTCCTTCCTCATTTTAGCCGGGATGCAGGTAAGGAGATGTTCCTCGCTCCTGCGGCTTTATATACAGCGATGTGTGCTGCCACAGGAACGAGGAACAACATCGTACCTGTCGCTGCAGCGATATTATGGAAATTACCGACACTACACAGATCACCGATTTTCGACGCTTTTGCGATCGTTAAGCGGTGCTTCTAGGCTTTACTTGTTGCGACGTCGTTACTGGCGCCGGATGTGCATCACTTTCGATTTAACCCCGACGAGATCGTAGTAGCGATGTCGCAGCGTGCAAAGTACCCCTTAGGGGTACTTTGCACGCTGCGACATCGCAGGCCGATGCTGCGATGCCGAGCGCGATAGTACCCGCCCCCGTCGCAGCAGCAATTTCCTTGTGATAGCTGCCGTAGCGAACATTATCGCTACGGCAGCTTCACATGGACTCACCTGTCCTGCGACCGTCGCTCTGGCCGGCGACCCGTCTCCTTGTTAAGGGGGCGGGTCGTGCGGCGTCATAGCGACGTCACACGCCAGGCGGCCAATCGGAGCGGAGGGGCGGAGATGAGTGGGATGTAAACATCCCGCCCATCTCCTTCCTTCCGCATATCCTACGGAAGCCGCAGTGACGCCGGTAGGAGATGTTCCTCGCTGCTGCGGCTTCATACACAGCGATGTGTGCTGCCGCAGGAGCGAGGAACAACATCGGACTGTCGCGTCAGCGTAATCATGGATTACGCCGACGCTGCACCGATGATACGATTACGACGCTTTTGCGCTCGTTAATCGTATTATCGAGCCTTTACACACTACGATGTCGCATGCGATGCCGGAAGTGCGTCATTTTCAATTTGACCCCCACCGACATCGCACCTGCGATGTCGTAGTGTGCAAAGCCCGCCTTAGTGTGATGCATTCCATTCAAAACATTGGTTTTGTCAATTTTATGGGAAAAAAAAATTGCTGATAAAGTTTTAACCCTTCTAACTTCCAAATGATAGAAAATTATGTTTAATGATGCTGATGTAGAGTAGACATGTGGGAAATGTTATTTATTAACTATTTTGTGTGACATACTGTATCTCTCTGATCTAAAGGCATAAAATTTAAAAGTTTGAAAATTCCAAACTTTTTACATTTTCTGCCACATTTACAAGATTTTCAGAAATAAACGCAAAAAATATTGTCATACGTTTACCACTAACAAGAAATACAATGTCTCACAAAAAAATATTCTCAGAATTACTTGGATCTGTTGCATAGAGATGAGCGAACCTTTAATCTCGAGACTTGGTTTTCGGGCTCGGAAAATGATTTGAAAATTCCTGTGGTGAGTATCGCGCTGTGCTGGTGTCTGAGTGATGCGCAGCATTGTACGTGCTGCGGGAAGTGTGTGATCAGCCCACCTCTTCCAACAAGCCTACAACCTACAATAGCCCTCAGTCCAGTAGACCACTGCGCAACCAACCAGCTCTGTCCTCACCTATTGTACCATCACCCATTCCCTGTAGACTGTGAGCCCTCGCGGGCAGGGTCCTCTCTCCTCCTATACCAGTCTGTTTTGTACTGTTAATGATTGTTGTACGTATACCCTCTTTCACTTGTAAAGCGCCATAGAATAAATGGCGCTATAATAATAAATAATAATAATAGTAATAATAATCAGCTCAAATTTGACTTACATTCTGCGTTCTCAGATGTTTTGTTCATGGAGAAATGTAAAAACAAAAAGCACTGCCCACACACCTCCTGAAATGTTTTGCTTTCAGCCTACAGCAAATCACTTCCGGAGTTGGGCAGTGTTTTTTGTTTGTTTTTTTTGTTTTTCATTTTTTTCCGTGAACAAAACATCTTAGAATGCAGAATGTAAGTCAAATTTGAGCTGATCACACACATCCCGCAGCACGCACAATGCTGCGCATCACTCAGAGACCAGCACAGCGCGATACTCACCACGGGGATTTTCACGTCATTTTCCTAGCCCGAGCCCCAAACCTCAAGACTAAAGGATTGCTCATCTCAACTGCTGAAGTGTTTCAGTGTTATTTACCGCATAAATTGACACTTGTAAGAAATGAAAAAGTTGGCCTGGTCAGGAAGGTGAAAAAAGACTTGAGGGTGATGAGGTTAACGAGAACCTGTCAGGTCCCATATGCGTTCTAACCTACAAGCAGAGTGATGTGTGGCCTAGAAACCCCTTCCTACCCATCCCTGTGTTGTAATATTGTGTAATATGAATGTATCAAAAAGGTTTTATAACTTACGTGTTCCCTATGTAAATGAGCAGAGGGTCTAGTACCCAGGGCGTTGCTTCGCCCCGTGGGCATGATACTATGTATTTACATGAGCAACCTCAGCGTTACCGTCTAGAAATCCCGCGTCTGCGCGCTTCTCATTCGTGCAGCCTTCTTAGCCGGGTGCACTTTACAAATATGTCCTCTCCGTTTGGTCTTTGGTTCCACAGTGTACTTGAGCCAGGTTAGAGGTTTCAGTCATGTGCAGAGCACGTCTAAAGCCAGCAAGCAAATACCTGACACAGCGCATAACCGGAAACCTCTAACCTGGCTCAAGTACACTGTGGAACCAAAGACCAAACAAAGAAGACATATTTGTAAGGTGCACCCGGCTAAGAAGGATGCGCGAATGAGAAGCGCACACACGCAGGATTTCTAGGCGGTAATAGTGACGTCGCTCATGTAAATCCATAGTATCACGCCCACGGGGCAAAGCAATGTCCTGGGGACTAGAACCTCTGCTCATTTACATAGGGAACATGTAAGTTATAAAACATTTTTTTATACATTCATTTTAGACAATATTACAACACAGGGATGGGTAGGAGGGTTTTCTAGGCCACACATCACCCCGCTTGTAGGTCAGAACGCATATGGGACCTGACAGGTTCCTTTAAAAGAAAACCCATATAAAATAATGAATAAGAAACAAACATAAAAATTACTATTAGAACCATATTTTCTCCAGAAAAAGGTGTAATGACAATAATGAATTGGAGCCTTAGTTTTTATTTTATTGAATGTTTCTTTGTTAAATAATGCCTTTAAGAATGCAGTGATTTTGTTTTATTCAGCATTGCATCCCCAAAGCTATAACATTTTTATCTTTCCATTCACATGCCCAAAAGAGTGCTTGTTTTTTGAGACATTAGATTTTTTTTCTTGGTGGTGTTTTGGAGTGCACATATAATTTATTGTATATTTTGCATTGTTTTTTAATAATATTTTTCATTCTGCCATAGTTTTTTTTTTTATTTTATTTTTAAAGAGTTCACCAGAGGTATTAATGCTATGTTAACGTTCTTCAGCAGAATTATGGCAATACCGAATCTACACTTGCTTTTTCTTTTACTACATTTCCACAATACAAACACTACAAGTTTTTGTGTCCCTGTATTCCTTAACCCATAACATTTTTATTTTTTTCTTTGCCATAGTCATATGAAATCTTGTTTTTGTGGGACAAGTTGTTATTTTTAAATGTTGATATTTTATATACAATGTAAATTTTTTATAATTTTTGGGGAGGGATGATAATTTTTTTTATTAGTTTTATTTATTAGACTTTAAACGCTACACGGCTCGATTTATCTGGCGATATTTCGTCGGGGTCACGGATTCCGTGACGCACATCCGGCATCGTTTGCGACGTCATTGCGTGTGACACCTACGAGCGACTCTGAACGATCGCACATAGGATGAAAATCGTGGATCGTTGACACGTCGTTCATTTTTAAAAAATTGTTTGTTTTGGGGAAGCAGCCGACATATTGCTCCGTTTGACACCCTGCCAACATCGAACAACATTCAAACGACCGCCTGGGTCCAACAATATATCGTTGATCGCTGATGCGTCGATTTTGAGATCGTTACGTGTTACAGCAAATAAACAACCTATAAGCGATACCGGCAAATCGTAAATACAATCTGGGCGTGTCACGTCGCACATTCGATCACACGATAAATCCACGCGTGTAACGGGCCCTTTAGATCAGTTTTGTCCTTTTTATACACTGGACCCCAAAAGTGTACATATTAAGTGTGGACTGACTAGTGACCTGTATAGAGGAAAACTATGTTCTTGTCATTAACATCTATGCCTCTTTTAATGCGTCCCTTTATTTTATTTGCCTTGGCAGCAGCTGCCTGGCACTAGTCACCAAGTTGAGTTTTTCTGTCCACCCAGACACCTAAGTCTTTTTCAGTGAATGTTTTACACAGTGCTATCATTTATTAGATACAGTCATGGCCGAAAGTGTTTGCAACCTTGAAATTATTTCAGAAAATTAAATATTTCTCTCATAAAATTATTGCAATTATACAAATTTTGTTATACACATGGTTTTTTTTCCCTTAGTGTGTACAGAACAACACAAAAAACCCAAACAAATTAAAAAAAAAAGGTAAATTGGACATAATTTCACACAAAACCCCAAAAATGAGCTGGAAAAACTTATTCGCCAATTTCCAAAATTGTGGGTAAATATCTTTGTTTCAAGTGTGTGATGTTCATTCAAACTCACCTGTGACAAGTAATAGATGTGGGCAATTTAACCGCACTTGGAATTTTTTCCTGTTTTCCAGTACAATATGGAGCAGAATGAATTATGACATTCAAAAGTGCAACTTGTCCCGCAAAAATCCGTATGGCTATATTGACGGAGAAATAAAAAATGTATGGCTCTTGGAAGAAGGATAGGAAAAAACAAAAATGGAAAATCGCCAGGCAGTGAAGGGGTTAAAATCCCAGTGAGACAACATCCGCTGCCTCATCCTAGTCTATACTGCAATTTGTATCTGTAACGCTCACCACCAGGGGGCACAGGTAAACTGGAATGGTGTAATGTTCCTAGGTGTAATGAGGCACTTGCCCGCTAGGGGTCACTAGTACCAAGGCGAGGAAGGTCTGCAGAGTAGTCGAAAAAGCCGAGTGTCAGAATCCGGGAGATCACATCAGTACAGAGGAGCAAGAGAAGCCGAGGTCACTTTCAAGCCAGTGGTTGGTAAGCCAGGAAGTAGCGTCAGTTACAGAAGGGGAGCAGAGCAGTGTTCAGAGAACAAGCTGGGGTCAGAAGCCAAGAGGACACAAAGGTACAGAGGAGAGAGCAGGGCCAGGGTCACAAAACAGATCGAGGGTCAGGGAGATTAGGAGACAATACGGGAGGGATAGAGGTCAGGGAATGGGATGCAAGGTAACGAGACAAGATTAGAATAATTTACGAAAATCAGACACATACACTACAGGGCAGGAACTATTACTGGCAACGTTCCGGGTGAAACAGCTGCAAGATAAATCAGAGCGATCACCCAGAACGAGGCACAACTGAATAGATCCTTCCCACCAAGCCTGAACCCAGAGAATGCAAACAAGAAAACACCTAGGACACAATAGCTTATCATGTTACTTTGACAGGACCGATCCATCTTAAACCCATGTTGATGCTTTGTTATAAAGTTAGATAGTCCAAGATAATCTGAAATTCTTACAGATTTTGCACACTGTAGAGGCTAAACCAACAGGTTTCCTCTTTCCGGGCTGTTTTTGTTTTCTTTTTTTAACATTGATACCATAGTTTCCATGCACCAATCCTGACGTACAGACCCCGTTATTATTGTTTCCATAAATATTATAAACAATGATTGGTCTATCATACTTATGTTTTGCAGTACATTGGGGTGTATGTAACCAAGGTTCATCTTTAAAACATTTTAATTTGTGACAATTTAGACTACATCACAATTAAAAATTGGTAGGTGTGAAGGAAATATTCCACAGTTGCTAAAAGAACAGCTGTTGCATTCACATGTTTTTGGGGTAGCTAAGTGACTGCTTTTATTTCCACATATACAGCGGGTAAAATTTTGAACATGTCACCAATTCCCTAAGTAAATATATTTCGAAAGGTGCTATTAACATGAATTTCTCCACAGATATCGGTAACAACTCATCTAATCTACACAGACAAACAAATAAAACCATAAATATGCCCAAATTAAGTTATGTGTAATAATGAGAAATGACAAAGGGAAAAGTATTGAACACATTTACTGAAATTTATTTAATCCTTCGTCCAAAAGCCTTTGTTGGTGATGACATCTTCAAGACACCTCATATATGGAGAAACTAATTGCATGCATTGCTCAGGTGTGATTTTGGGTCATTTTTCCACACAAACACTCTTCAAATTCTGAAGGTTCTGTTTGTTCCTTCTATGAACTCTGAGCTTTAGTTCCTTCCATAAATGTTCTATTGGATTCAGGTCATGTGAGTGGCTGGGCCATTCTAGCACCTTTATTTTCTTTCTCTGAAACCAACTGAGAGTTTCCTTGGCTGTGTGTTTGGGATCATAGTCTTGCTGAAATGTCCTTCCTTGTTTCATCTTTATCCTGGTAGATGGCAGCATATTTTATATCAAGAAAGTCTTGGTAAATTTGTCCACACAGCCATCCTTAAATTATATGAAGTTTGTTAATTCCGTACTTTTAAAAACAGCCCCACACCATTAAGTTCCAACTTCCAAACTTCACTGTTGATATGGTGTTTTTAGAGTGATATGTAGTGCCTTTTGACTTCCAAACATGGTGTGTATTATGGCATCTAAAGAGTCCAATTTTGGCCTCATCTGACAAGACTATATTCTCCCTGTATTTCACAGGTTTGTCAGATGTTGTGCAAACTTTAAAAGCAATTGAACATTCATTTTGTTCAGCAATGGAATTTTGCATGGTGAGGAAGCATACAGGCCATGGAGGTTGAGTGAATTATTTATGGTTTTCTTTGAATCAATTGTACCTACTGTTTGCAGGTCCTTCTGTAACTCTCCACTTGTGGTTCTTGACTCTTGAACATCTTTTCTGATAATTTTTTCACTCGTGTGTCTGAAATCTTGCAGGAAGCATCTGGATGTGCCCAGTTTATGATAAAATGACGTTCTTTCCACTTCTGGATTGTGGCCCCCACATTGCTCGCTGGAATCTTCTGTAGTTTAGAAATCATCTCTAACCAATGCCATCCGTATGTTTTGCAACAATAAGGTTGCAAAGGTCTGGAGACAGCTCACTGGTTTTACCCATCATTGGATGTTTCTTGTGTGGCACCTTGAGACAACTTTTTTATAGGCCATCAGTTGAACCAGTTGCTATTATATTTTACTATGTGACAGTATTGCTTTTTAATTACTGATAGTCTTTTAGCTGGTATCATGAATTTCCATGGCTTTTTGCACCTGTCTTTCTTTATGTTTTCAGTACTTTTTCCCTGTGTCATTTCTCATTATTACAAATGAGTTGAGATGAATTGTTACCAACATCTGATGAGAGATTCATGTAAATAGCAGCTTTAGAAATACATTTACTTAGAAAATTGGTGGCATGTTCAATACTTATTTTACCCACTGTAAAAGTAAAAATCTGTTCAAAGTGAAGGTTTACTAAAACCATTTCATGGTGTTTTCCCTTTATATGGTATTGTGACCCTAGTCAATACTCACGTGTTAGATATGAGGTCCATGGTTATTTACCAAGAAGGCTTGTTATAGACAAAGGTAAGACAAAGGTGAAATCAGGTCATGATCCAATGTCAAAATTCCAGTAAGGTAGAGGATCAAGACAAAAGGGCTATGCAAATGGATGGTCAGAAGCAAGGTCCAAGGTCAGGTAACAATAGATAAGAGAATGAGCACAGGGGTTCAAGGCCCTCAGACACCACCGAGCTAAAGCTGGCAGTAATTGGAGGCAGAGAGGCAGGTAAATAGCCAGATAAACAGTCCAAAGAGGTGAGACATGGAGGAAACTTCACACGCCCCAGCCTCGAATGGACAGCTGAGCTGTCTTTCACGATACTGACAGCTCAGCATGCCCCTACCTCCAAATGGATGCCTGAAATCTCCTTCACCATACCATCAGCTCAGCACGTCCCTGCCTAAGATTGTGTGAGATGATGAGAAATATGCTATACCATTATGTTAACAATCTTTTTACAGATGCTGTTATGTTTTTATACCAATGTACATGGCAGTATACTGCTTTCGGGACATTGAAAACATTGTGGCCTGCAGTACTAACCACCAGCACAAGAGGTCACTGTCTTCCTTTTACCCTTATATAGACTTGTTTGGAACTTATGGATAGGAAACACAAAAACGGATCCTTTATTTACAGAAACATGTGTATGGTAAATGGACTCTGTTCTGCTGAATTAAACTGCATTTTGACACCATCAGATGGAGCTCATGCAAGCGGGGGGTGCCAGAACCTAGGAGGTAGTGCGTGACAGGAAGTGTGTAGACAGCCATCTTGTGAGAGCTGTAAGGGAGAGGATGTGTGAATCATCATGCAACATGACATGTGGGGGTCGAGTGACCTGGTGAGATGAAAACCACTCCTGTTAATAGAGGACACCATCCCGATTCAGTTACTTTGGCAAGGGAGAAGGTTGTCTCAGCGACATTTACATTAGGGAACGAGCTGGTATCAGGCGTACATCTGCAGGACCCTCTCACAAGTCGTGGGTGCTTAGTGAATCGCAACTTTCCTACATCACTGAAATCTGGGTCTCAGCCGCTAAATCATGCTGGTCTCAAATATGGACAGATTCCCTTTAAATTATAGTGAATTATGTATGCAAAAATTTGGGCACCCTTGCTTAAAATTACTGTTATTGTGAGCAGTAAAGTAAGTTGAAGATGAACTGATCTCTAAAAGGCATACAGTTAAAACTGGCATATTTCCTTTGAATTTTAGGCAAAAAAATATATTTTCATCATTTACATTTTTAAAATGAACAAAAAGGAAAATGGACCGATGCAAAAGTTTGGGCACACTGCATGGTTAGTACCTAGTAGCACCCCCTTTGGCAAGTATCACAGCTTGTAATCACTTTTTGTAGCCAGTCAAGAGTTTTTTAATTCTTGTTAGAGGATTTTTCATTCATTCTTCCTTGGAAAAGTCTTGCAGTTCTGTGAGATTCCTGGGTTGTTTTGCATGCACGGCTCTTTTAAGGTCTAGCCACAGATTTTCAATGATGTTCAGATCAGGGGACTGTGAGGCCATTGTAAAACCTTCAACTTGTGCATTTTGAGTTTGTGTATTATGGATTTTGAAGTGTGTTTAGGATCATTATCCATTTGTAGAAACCATCCTCTTTTCAACTTTAACTTTTTTCAGATAGTGTTATGTTTCCACCAAGAATTAGTTGAAATTTCATTGAATCCATTCTTCCCTCTACCTATAAAATGTTCCCCATATCATTGACTGCAACACAACTCCCAAAGCATTAATGATCTAACCCCATGCTTAATGGTTGGCAATATGTTCTTTTCCTGAAATTCTGTGCCTTTTTTTCTCCACACATACCTTTGATCATTGTGGCCCAAAATTCCTATTTTAACCTCACTGGTCCACAGAACTTGTTTCCAAAATGAATCAGGTTTCTTTAGATGTTTTCTGCATACTTCTGACTCTGAATTTTATGTTGAGGACTCAGGAGAGTTTTTGTTCTGATGACTCTTCCATGAAAGGCCATATTTGTGCAGGTGTCTCTGAACAGTAGAACAATGTACCACAACTGCAGAGCCTGTTAAATCTTCCTGAAGCTCTTTTGTAGTCAAGCGTGGGTTCTGATTTGCCTCTCTAGCAATCCTACGTGCAGCTTTTACAAGATATTTTGCTTGGTCTTCCAGACCTTTTCTTGATCTCCACTGTTCCTGTTCATTGCAATTTCTTAATTAAATTTTGAACTGAGGAAAGGGCAACTTAAATAAGTTTTGCCATCTTCTTATAGCCTTCTCCAGATTTGTGGGCCTTCACCATTTTTATTTTTCAGAGTGCTAGGCAGCTTTTTAGAAAAACTTATTGCAGCTGGTTTTTGGCACAAGGTTTGAGAAGGCTGGGTTTTTATAAAGTTGTGAAATTTGCATCACCTGTCCTGTCCTGATGATGATAGTGAACAAGCCATAACCCTAACTTGCTAACTAAGGTCTGATACCTTGATCAAGGTTATCTGCTCAAAAAATCTCCAAGGGTGCCCACATGTTTGCATTGGCCCATTTTTCTTTTTGAAACTTTTAAATGTAAAAGATGATTTTTTTTTCCCCCTAAAATATAAAGGAAATGTGTAATCTTTAATGTGATGCCTTTTAAAGATCATTTCATCTTCAACTTGCTTAACTGTTCACAATAATAGTAATTTTGACCAGAGGTGTCCAAACTTTTGCATGCCACTGTACCTTAACTCAGACTCTGTCCTTATTGAGTGCTATCCATAGGACCCATAACAAACATTAAGACGTGAAAGTAATAACATAACCTGAAAGGAATAACTGACCAAAAATTTTCTAAAACGTAGGGATATTCTGAATCAAAATTAAAGCTAATGTAAAGGCGAAGTGTGAAGGATACCATTTTAGTTTTCTAAGTGATTCCTAAAAGGTCATTTTTCCAGGAGGAAGAGAAATTAGAAATAAAGAAAGCTAAAGGAAATTCCTTCCTCCACCCCTTCAATTCCTGCAGCATAATTGTTACAGAACTGTAGAAAGCTGCGCTTGTACATCCTGTTGCAGAGGCGAAGGAGGAGGAGGAAGGGGTGTTCTTGATCGCCTGCTAAGAATCTGCCCTTTCACATCACAAAACAGGGACCAGAAAACTAGCTTGACACTCTGGATACTTCATAACTTAGCATTAGTAGAAAAAGACTAAAATATCACATTGAAAAGAGATTTACTGTCAAATATATTAGTGTTTTTCCTACCTTTTCTCTATAGATCACATATATCTATAGAGAGCAGGAAACACAGAGGAATGCACAATCTTTTATAACTGCAAGAAAGGCATGATCGGGTCATAGGATCTACTTTTTATGAAGTTAGGCAATTCACCAGGATCTTACACACTAAGTACACAGCTGCATGTTCTTTGCATGCTCCGCTTTCAGTTATACAAATAGCTTCTTCTGAGATGAAGAGGACCGGACCTCTATTGCCACCTGCTGGAGGTAGAAATCCTAGAAGTCAATATTAGCCCTTTAAAAGAACGTTGCCACATGACTTAGGATAAGACGCCAAACCAAGTATCACCTGTACCTGTAAACTGGAAGCGGATTGCTAGGGGTGTAAATTGTGTCTAGCCCTGCCGGACACTCACAGTAGGGATATACCGGTAATGAGACAACAATGTTCAGAAATATTCCCTGCCAGTATGATATCAGAAGTCCCAAAATAATAATCAGAAAAGTTCCAGTGTAACTTTACATTATCTGCAATGAAAATTCAGTAGTGCCAGTATAGGCAAATTATAGTGAGGGCAATCTGGGCTACCGCCGGGGCCCAAGGCTCTAGGGGGGGCCTTTCGCCAGATTGTCCTCATTATAATACTCACATATTATACTCACTTTGCTCCCGTTCTCTCGGCACAGATCTTCGGGCAGGGAGTTTTCCTAGAACTATGCTGCTGACAATAAAGAGCGGCAGCACAGATCAGGGGAGCTCCTGTCTCTGGTGCAATAATGTCATCAGCCAGCGCTGGCGTCAGCATATATGCACCAGCATCAAGAGGATGTGGAGACAGGTGGATTGGAGTGGATCGACGTGGGAATAGGAGTGAGTTGAGTATGTGTTTTTATTTTTCTTATATGTGTATGGGATGTGTAACTCTATATACAGTAAGTTTGCAAAAATATTCGGCCCCTTTGAATTTTTCAACCTTTTCCCACATTTCAGGCTTCAAACATAAAGATAAAAAATGCTAATTTTATGGTGAAGAATCAACAACAAGTGGGACACAATTGTGAAGTTGAACAAAATGTATTGCTTATTTTAAACTTTTATAAAAAATAATAAACTGAAAATTGGGGCGTGCAATATTATTTGGCCCCTTTAAGTTAATACTTTGTAGCGCCACCTTTAGCTGCGATTACAGCTGCAAGTCGCTTGGGGTATGTGTCTATCAGTTTTGCACATCGAGAGACTGAAATTCTTGCCTATTCTTCCTTTGCAAATAGCTGGAGCTGAGTGAGGTTGGATGGAGAGCGTTTCTAAACAGCAGTTTACAGCTAATGAAGACCCAAAAGTCATTATCTCAGAAAATTAGAATAATTACCACAAAACATCTGCAAAGGCTTCCTAGGCATTTAAAATGGTCCCTTAGTCTGGTTCAGTAGGCTACACAATTATGGGGAAGACTGCTGACTTGACAGATGTCCATAAGGCAGTCACTGACCCCCTCCACTAGGAGAGTAAGTTACAATAGGTAATTTCTTAAGAAGCTGACTGTTCACAGAGTGCTCTGTTATGATCCGGAACCATTCAAAATGATGGGAGAAAAGCAGGTTAAATACCGCGCCAAACCACAGGAATCAGGATGAGAACAGTAAATCTCTTTTCTTTATTTTCACAGGTCTACGCGTTTCAGGGACATCTCCGTCCCCTTCCTCTACATTTGTCCTGAGGAAGGGGACGGAGATGTCCCTGAAACGCGTAGACCTGTGAAAATAAAGAAAAGAGATTTACTGTTCTCATCCTGATTCCTGTGGTTTGGCGCGGTATTTAACCTGCTTTTCTCCCATCATTTGGAATTACTCTGTTTCCGCGGGACTGCTGCCTTCCACGTTTGTTTCATGCCGCTAAAGGGGTTGTGACTGGCACAACCCCATCAGGTGAGTGCTCCCATTGCACATTTACCTTCCATTTGTATACCGGATAAGACCCTATTTTCGCCTTTCTTCCCACAGTTTATTTCGCCTTCATGATCCGGAACCATGGAAGACCACCATAACTCATTGGTAAAAGGTGACAAGAGCATTGTCAACTAATCTGGCCGCCATCCCCTTACTAACCATCAACACTAGAAGTAGCCGAGGAGTGAACTAACATCCTGTGCACCGCGAACCCAGCCGGAGAACTAGCTATCATAAAGGAAGGAAAGATGAATAGTTCTCTGCCTCAGAAAATAGATAAAGAATAGCAAGCCGCCCACATTCAAAGACTGCGGTGATATAGGAAAACACAATACACAGATAGATGATAGGATTAGCAAAAGGTGAGGCCCTATTGACTAAATAGGACAGGATAGGAAAGGGACTGATGGTGGCCAGAGAAAAACCCTACAAAAATCCAAAAACCTGATAGTACAAAAAGCCCTCAGAATGCTAGATCTGAACTCCGTCCTATACCAGGCGCTCTTGTCATACCAATGAACAGAAAGCAGGAACCAGTACAAATTCAAGAAGCAACAAACACATGAACTTATAGGAGCAATACTCCAAACATAGCTGCAGGGTGCTTCCCAGCTAAGCAACTGAGAGGGAAGATCCCTGCATGCAAATAAACTGACAATAATCACAGCAAATGACAAACTCAGATAAGAGCAAAAAGAACCAAACAACAAATAAAGAGCCAAGAACTTATCTGGGGTAGAAGTGGTCTGGAGCAGGATGAAGCAGGCTGGTGAACAAAGAACAACTGACATCCGGCATAGCCTGCCAGCAGACCAGAGTTTAAATAGGCAGAGAGTTAGCAATGGAATCACCTATTGCTCAACACACCTGGTCTCTGTCCAAACCATTCCTGGCCACAAGAGGGAGCCTCACAGCAGCAAAAGCATAACTGGCATTCACAACAGTGCTCTATCCAAGCATATTAATGGGGAGTTGAGTGTAAGGATAAAAGTGTGGTAGAAAAAGGTGCACAAGCAACCGGGATAAGCACAGCAGCCCTAATAAGATTATTAAGGAAAGGCCATTCAAAAATTTGGGGAAGATTCACAAGGAGTGGACTGCTGCTGGAGTCAGTACTTCAAGAGCCACCACACACAGACGTATCCAGGACATGGACTACAACTTTTGCATTCCTTGTGTCAAGCCACTCATGAACAATAGACAATGCCAGAAGCGTCTCACCTGGGCCAAGGAGAAAAATAACTGGACTGTTGCTCAGTGGTCCAAGGTGTTGTTTTCAGATGAAAGTAAATATTGCATTTCATTTGGAAATTAAGGTCCCAGAGTGTGGAGGAAGAGTGGAGAGGCCACAATCCAAGCTGCTTGAGGTCTAGTGTGAAGTTTCCACAATCAGTGATGGTTTGGGGAGCCATGTCACCTGCTGGTGTAGGTCCACTGTGTTTTATCAAGACCACAGTCAGTGCAGCCGTCTACCAGGAAACTTTAGAGCAGGGACAGTAAAAAGGGAATTAATAGGGCAGCAATAATCTTAATATCATTTGGCTCCTTACCCTACTGCATCAGCCTTAGAAGGTTATACGGCTACCCCTCACCTAACATTGTGTCCCCTTTAAATTTTTGGTACTTATCTGTTTACCCGGGCGATTTTAAGTGTATTCAATAAAGAATGTTTTTATAGGGATATGTATTGGATTATTGTTAAACTACTATACTAATTATCACTTACTGAACCATTTTTTTTATTTTTTAGTATTTATGTTGTTGATACTCAAACTGCTTTTTCCAGATTTGCATCAGACAATCTGGATCGCAGTTGATTATGCGATAGTCAGGTTTGTAAAAAAAAAACAACAAAAACAACTGCTCACAGGAATCAGATGTTCCAAACACATATGCACATTTCAACGCATGTCTCCTCAAAGTGCAAAATTCATCACTGCTCATTTTACATTTATAGAATCAAGCAGTGGGAGGTCTGCAGTATGCATCACATACGAAACACTGAGACTCTGCTGTGTATATTTCACATAGGATACAGAGACTGCTGTATATACATTCCATAGGAGGCACCAAAACTTTGCTGTATACATCCAATAGGAGGCACCGAGACTACTGTATACTGTACATCGCATAGAAGATGCTGAGACTGCTGTATGTGTTTATTACATATGAGACATTGAGATTGCTGCTTATGCATCCAGACTGCTGCATACATTACACAGGCCACTGCTGCACACATCACTAACTACTCCACTAATCATAGGAGCAGGATGTGAACGCAGAGTTTGCTAACTGTGCCAAAAATAATGTCCTGACTCTGGCACTGTCGTAACCCAGTGTTTCTTGCATGTGCTATCTCAAAAGAACTAAAGGGTTTGTTGCCGGAAAAATGTAGCTGAAGGCCCAAGCACTGCGGCCCCTGGGAACCTGCTGGAAAAGGTTGGAGGAAATTATATATTGGGTCTTACATACGTTCTTCTAGCCTGCAATACAGTATCATATTAGCATCAGCTCTTCCCTCATTTACAATTTTCTGCTCAAATTTTTTTAGTGGTAAACATTGGCATGATATAAAGAAAGATTCACAATCTCACAAAGCTGCGGAGAAAATATTTGAAAATATTTCAATTATATTCCACAAACCTTCAAACACTTCACATAATGTATCTCTTCTAACTCTCCACAGCGTCCGTCCTCTAATAGCATCATCACAATGTGTGTTCTATTTAGAGTTAGTAATAACCAATCTTAGCCTACGGCATTTCACACTTGCTGTCATTCTGATGATATTTAAAATAACAAAATACTTTTAACTAATCAAAAGAATAAGAGAGGCTTAATAGAGCCACATTAAAAATAGTATTCTAGATAACAGTGGAGTCAAACAGAGTAGGCTACAAAAAGACTCTATAAATATCTAAAATAGAAATCATCCAGATGAAAAAGTAGTACCATCATTGCTTTATTTATTTTTTTATTTATTTTTCTTCTGCACCTTGATAGATACAGTATTTATTGATTGTTCAGTTTGTCAGCCTCTTAAACAAAAAATATAAAAGTGATACTTGGCAACACGACCCTGTAATGGTGTCATTAACTGGTATTACAGAACTCTGAAGAATATAGTAGTCTTGTCACTGGAGTGATGAGTAACTGAAGCAGAGGCACAAACATTGGCCCTCATACTGGGAACCCTGCACTGTCCCTTATACCAGAGATATACCCTTTAGTGGTGAGGTCTGCACCACCAGCGTGACCCTAAACTCCTGTACAAACCCTGGTCTAACACCCCTGGGGAGGGTCGGGACCAAAGTAACAAATCCCACAAATAACGCAGACAGCGGAGAACCGAAACACATACACATTGCAATCAGACACGGGAGAAACAACACATGCATAGGAAGAAATAAGATACAGGGAGGAAATAAACTGACAACAGGGATTTTTCCACACCACACAAGATATCATAAAACTGATTACTAGAAACTGAATCACATGTGTGGCGCCCCAGGACCTGGTCGCCACAACAGCATTGCCCTCCCAGAAGGGTTAATGCTGAGCCTGGAGGTAATTGGGAGATCTATTGGCCAGTAAGTTAACACTCAACACAGTTCTCCCTCCGGCCAGCAGGGGGAGCTCTGAACCTGGAACTTCAGGGAGCATTCCTTAAGTCTGGCTGGAAGGAGGAAGTGGTAGTTAGTCTGGAGACAGGAGTGAAAGAGTGCAGACGCAGAGTAGTGCTGCCTTGTAAACTGGGGCCTAGAGCCAGTGAAGCAAGGGGAGCAGAGAGGCACAGCAGGGACTCGGACATCGGAGTCTGTAGTTGCCAGGGCATAAAATCCATCCCTGGTAGCTGAATCCGGAGGGCAGGAGAGCTGTAAGCCCCCTGTCCCAGAAGCAATCTGAAGGTACAACTGCATCCCAAGGGCCTGGTGTGGGCTCCAGCAGAGAAGCACCAGAGAGGGCCTGCGCAGTCTACCACACAGAAAAGGGGACGAACAACAAGTCCCAGCAGCAAGAGGGCAATTGCGAACCCAAAGTGCAGTGTCCTAAAACAGCAGAGAAAGATTAAGGAGTAGGCCTCATACTCAACTGGCCAAAGATCACCCCAGGCACTTCCAGGCCGGCCGGATCATCTTTACCATCTGTGACGGTCTCCCTGGACTAAGTTTCTGCCGAGTAAAAGAGGAGAAGGTAAAGAGACTACTGTTTGTGCCTGTTTCTTTCATTGCTTGTCGGCCCTGCACCGTGTTAGTCACGCAGCACCATAGACTTCCACAAACACCAACTGTGCCCCGGGCATTGCTCCACCTGTGGGGAGCAGTACCACCATTGCTGCCATAACACTATCCCGGAGGCCTCATACCGCAGCGGCGGCTTAATAGCCGCATACCACAGGTGGCGTCACGAACACAAACATTAAAGTCATCAGCCACATATTCAACTGACACCCACCAGGGCCACGGAGCCGGGCCCAGCCACCACTGACTACCACCGGACTAGTCCGGCCCGGCACCGGGTGTCCCATAGCCCTGGGGTGGGCGAGTCAACTTTTGGCGTCACGAACAGGATTTCGTGCCCGGTCACACCGGGTACTGTGCGCCTGAAGAACTGTGTAAAAGACTGTGTACTGGTTGTAAATTGCCGCCGCCATTAGCCGCGCCGAGCGCAGGAAGAAGGGGGGCGTGCCTGACAAAGAGCGCGAAGGGAGCGCGCCATCAGAGCAGAGCGCTGTTAACCCCGCGCGACCCGGAAGAAAATTTGAAAAGTGAACGGAGCCTGGTAAGGTTCACTAAGGGGGAGGAAGATGTCCGACTCCGAGGGAGAGCAGGTGGCTGCCATCGCCCAGGGCGCCGCAGCACCGGCCGAAGTAGTCCCAGTCGCCGTCGCCCCAGCCCCCACTGTAGCGCCGGTAATGCCGATCACCATGCCGTACATACCAGGAGCAGAATGGCTGCCGCAGTACTCCGGGGAGTCCCATACCTTGAGTGACTTCAGAGAAAGCCTGCACAGCTTGTTCCGGGTGTATCCTCTGACTGAGAGCCAGAAGGTGGGCATATTAATGGGACAGCTAGCCGGCGCAGCCCAGCGTGAAGCGAAGTCCTGGCCTGATACAGATAAAGGGACAGCAGCCCAGATACTGGCCAAGCTAAAGAGTACTTTTGACACCCGCACCGCAGCAGAGATAAAGATGAGATTCTTTGGGTGCAAGCAACGGGCCACAGACAGCCTAAGGGACTATGCCTTAAACTTGCAGGAGGCCCTGAAAGCAGTTAAACAGGTGGACCCAGAGAGTGTACGTGAAGAAGACAAACTCCTAACTGAGCAGTTCATAGAGGGGCTCCTGTCAGATGCCCACAGGACCCAGCTGCGTATCCTGGTCCTGCAGAACCCTGCTCTGGACTTTGCCAAGTTTAAGGACCAGGCCATCAGGGTACTGAGAGAATCTACACCGAATGACCCAGTACCCCTCCGGCCTCTTGCTATCACGTACCCCGGGGTGGTGCCTGCAACACGAGCCACTGCAGGGGCTGAGGCGCAGTCCCTGGATAAGGATCCCACTGCGGAGCTCAGACAGCAGTTCCAGGAGCTGACCAAGACTGTGGCTGCCCTTGCCAAGACCGTGCAGTCTCTACAAATGACCCCCTCGCCTGCAAAAATCGAGTTGGCCTCCAGCCCAGAAGACGTCCCATGGATGCGACAGAGGAGGATTCCGCCGACCCGAGGCAGAGACACAGACCGGTATGATTCAACAGGACAACCGATCTGCCGCCACTGCAACCAGGCGGGCCACATTGCACGACTCTGTCCTTTAAACGGGCTGAGCCTGGGGCCAGGAGCCAACCCCCAGGTGTGAGGAAGCCTGGCTCAAACCCCAGCCGCAGCAAGTATGTGGGAGGACGACCGGTCCTTCCCATTGTGCTGGATGGGATCCCTTTGAATGCCCTCCTGGATACGGGGTCCCAGGTAACAACCATCCCCCACAAACTGTACAAAAGATATTGGGCTGATTCAGACATTGACCATGGCCCAGATGATGATTTAACGATTGTGGCTAGTAATGGTCAGCCCTTACCTCAAATTGGGTACAAAGAAGTAACCATTAAAGTGGGGCGGGTGGAATTGCCATGTCAGGGGATGATAATTGTAGATATTGATCGCAAAGAATCTGACCCACTGCTAACCCTTGGTACAAATGTGATAGAAAATTGTATTGCCGAAGTGATAATTTTGTTGCAACAGGCGTCTGAAACTGCCAGCTCCGGGCAGCAGCGTGTCCTACAGAGGGAGATCAGAGCCCTGATGAGGAGGCAGCAAGTAGAGCTAGCCGGAGGAGAAATTGGCAGTGTGAGGGTAAGTGACCCCCTCCCCATTGTAATACCCCCAAGAAGTGAAATGTTGATATGGTGTCGGGCAGCAATAGGCCTCAAGGGTCAGGATTACCATGCCTTGGTAGAACCAGTGTATTCAGACAGTAGGCCTGGAGTCCTGATAGCCAGAGGGGTAGCGGACGTCCGCAAGGGGAGAGTGCCCGTCCGTGTCCTGAATTGTGGGGAGGAGGAGGCCAAATTGCCCCGGTACGCCACTGTAGCAAAACTGTACACTGTCAGTAACAATACCATTAAAGCAGTGGAACCCTTGATCCCGTCCGACCAGGCGGAAGACAATGGCTCCAAGGGGCAGCCGGAAGACTGGTGCCAAAAATTACATGTAGGCACCGACTCCACCCCCTCGCACCAAAAGCATGGGGTTTACCGGGTGGTACAGGAGTACGAGCGGGTCTTCAGCAAACACCCCCTAGATTTTGGGCAGGTGAAAGGGGTTAAACATCAAATCCCCACGGGTGATCATCATTCCATTAAAGAGAGATACCGCCCTGTACCCCCCTGTCATGTTACGGGAAATGAAGGAGGCTGGGGTTATCAGAGATAGTTGTAGCCCCTGGGCAGCTCCACTAGTGCTCGTAAAGAAAAAAGATGGTACAATGAGAATGTGTGTAGATTACAGGCAAATTAACCGCATTACACATAAAGATGCTTATCCACTGCCCAGAATAGAGGAGTCACTAACAGCCTTAAAGTCAGCTAACTATTTCTCCACCTTGGATCTCACCAGTGGGTATTGGCAGGTTCCCGTGGCAGAGGCGGACAAGGAGAAGACTGCATTCACGACACCAATGGGCCTCTGTGAGTTCAATTGTATGCCATTCGGGCTCTGCAACGCCCCAGGGACATTCCAAAGGTTGATGGAGTGCTGCTTGGGCCACCACAACTTTGAAACCGTGCTGTTGTACCTGGATGACGTAATAGTCTACTCCAAGACTTATGAGGACCACCTGAAGCACTTAGCAGAAGTATTTGAATCCTTGTCGAAATATGGCCTGAAGATCAAGCCGTCCAAATGTCACCTCTTGAAGCCAAAGGTACAGTACCTGGGTCATGTGGTCAGCGCAGAAGGTGTGGCACCTGATCCGGAGAAAGTCACTGTAATCAAGGACTGGCCAAGACCCACCACAGTGAAGGAGGTGCGGCAGTTCCTTGGACTGGTGGGCTACTACCGAAGGTTCATTGATGGTTTCACCAAGATAGCAGCGCCCCTTCAAGATCTCCTGGTGGGCCAGCCAAAGCAGGCTAAGAAGCAGAGCCCTCCATTTGAATGGAGCAGCCAACTGGAAACATCCTTTGTCCGGCTGAAAGGGGCTCTCACGGGAGAAGAAATTCTGGCCTACCCTGACTACAGCCAACCGTTTGTACTGTATACAGACGCCAGCAACGTGGGACTGGGAGCAGTTCTGTCCCAGGTACAGGGAGGCAGAGAGAGGGTGATAGCGTACGCCAGTAGGAAGCTTCGGCCCACAGAAAGGAATCCAGAAAACTACAGTTCCTTCAAGCTGGAGTTCCTCGCTATTGTTTGGGCAGTGACTGAACGCTTCAAGCACTATCTGGCATCGGCCAAGTTCACCATCTTCACGGACAACAATCCGTTGACACACCTGGCAACAGCCAAGTTAGGTGCGATGGAACAGCGATGGATGGCCCGGCTGTCTAACTTTGACTTTACCATCAAGTATCGGGCTGGCAAGAAGAATAACAATGCTGATGCGCTGTCCAGAATGCCTCACTTGCCCGAGTCTGGAGAAGACATGGATGAACTCGAAGAGATAGAGTTACCGGCTTTCCATCACCAAGGTGTGTCCCAGTGTGAGCATGCTGTGGGAGTGAAGCGCTCAAGCCAGCACGGGGTCTCGGTCAACCCCTTACTCCACCATAATTGGGAAGAAACACAGAACGGTGACCCGGCCGTGCGATTGGTCAAAGAGAAGCTAGCGCAAGCTGAGACCCATCTTGGCCCAGACGCTCCAGAGGAAGCCCAGCAGCTGTGGAAGGAGAGGGGACGACTGTTCACCTACCAAGGCAAGCTCTGCAAGAGATATGTCAACTATCGAACAAATGAACTTGTCTGGCAGATAGTGGTTCCGCAGAGAGATGCTCCAATGGTCCTAGCAGCGTATCATGATAACGCAGGACACTTCGGGTGGAAGAAGTTGGAGGCCCTACTCCGTGATCGGTTCTATTGGGTGCACATGAGGAAGATGATCGAGAAGTGGTGCCGAGACTGTGGCCCGTGTAACCTGAGGCGGAAAGACGATGCCAGCCAAAGGTCTCCCCTACAGCCAATTGTCACAAAGCAGCCCCTGGAGTTGGTGGCCCTGGACCACGTGAAGTTAACACCAAGCCGGTCAGGCTATGTGTACGCCCTCACCATTGTGGACCATTACTCTCGTTTCCTGGTAGTAGTGCCTGTGAAGGACCAGACAGCCAGGACAGCAGCTAGAGCGTTCCAGGCATCCTTCTGTCGACCTCACGGCTATCCGGAAAGGGTACTGACTGATCAGGGTCCTGCATTCGAGGCTGAAGTGTTCCAAGAGATCTGTAACATGTACGGTTGTAAGAAAATCCGAACCACACCGTACCACCCCCAAACCAATGGACTGTGCGAGAAAATGAACCATGTGGTTATTGATATGCTGAAGACCCTACCGCTGGAGGAAAGGAACCAATGGCCAGAAAAGTTGCCAGATCTGGTAGACCTGTACAACCACATCCCAGTGAATTCGACCAACTGCAGCCCCGCTTACCTGATGCGAGCCAGACCAGGCAAGTTGCCTGTAGACTTTGAGATGGGGACTGTGTCGCCTGAGGCGGTTCAAGAAATAGAGGATTGGGATACAGAACGGCAGCAGCGGTACCGTAAGGTCCAGGAGTGCGTAGAGAGGAGCCTGTCTCAAGCAAGAACGAGACAAGAACAGCATTACAATCAAACAGCCCCAGCAACTCCCTTAGCACCTGGAGAACAAGTCCTCAAGAAGAAGCGGAAGACGCATAAATTGGATGATCAGTGGGAAAACGAGCCCTACACCATTATCCCCTCCAACTTTGACAATAGTAAGGTATGCCTCATAAGCAAAGATGAAGGCAAGACCTATCAAGCAATTTCCCGAGACCGCCTGAAAGCGTGTCCTGAACGGTGCAGAATCCAAAGAGAAATGGAAGGAGTACAAGGAAGTCCCCAAAGTCAAGAGAAAGAAGGGGAGATGATTCAAACCATCCTTGGAAAGTTCCCCAAAACTTGGACCCGAATAAACAATGCCATAGTGGTACCAGTTTTGACGTTTCCGCAGTTGGTCGAGCCAGAAACAGAAAAGGTTCCGGATCCACCTAAAGAATCGTCCGCTCCAGCACGAGATGACACGCCAGCAGTGGAACAGGAGGATCAACCCCCTGTCAGTGGTGAACCTGTCATACCCTTGGCGACTCTTAGATCACAAAGGCAACCATCACGCTTACCTATGGGGGTTAGGCCCACCTGTAGTGCTGAGATAGAAGACGCACCACGTAGTCAGGGGCAAACACCAGAGCTACGTAGGTCCCAGCGCAGCACTCGGGGACAACCCCCTCTAAGGTATAGGGAGTCAACTGTATAAGGGAAAGAGTACTTATTAGGATGTAAATAGTTATGCAAAATGTCTGTCATGTTGTGTACAAAATGTTTTCTTTTTCTTTGATTGCGAAAATGGACAATTGGGCCACTGGACTATGGGTGGCCAACACCTAAATTGTTCATAGTTAGCACCAGTGTGCTCAACACCCCTGAAGAAAAACCCGTCCGGCGTGCATAGAGTGGGGTCATCAATGCTCTGACGCACGCCCAGAGCCTACGTTGGGGGTTTGAACGCGGCGGGTCCCCCATGGAGCAGTGTAATGGACACCCGGCAGGGAGCCACACTGGACTCTTATAGTAATGTTTAAGGTTGTAACGTTAAAGTAATTGCGCCTCCCATAATGGGATGAAATGTTCTAACATGTCATGTTTGTCTCTACAGTCCGGGAGTACTGAATTTAACTAAGGGGGAGTGTGGCGCCCCAGGACCTGGTCGCCACAACAGCATTGCCCTCCCAGAAGGGTTAATGCTGAGCCTGGAGGTAATTGGGAGATCTATTGGCCAGTAAGTTAACACTCAACACAGTTCTCCCTCCGGCCAGCAGGGGGAGCTCTGAACCTGGAACTTCAGGGAGCATTCCTTAAGTCTGGCTGGAAGGAGGAAGTGGTAGTTAGTCTGGAGACAGGAGTGAAAGAGTGCAGACGCAGAGTAGTGCTGCCTTGTAAACTGGGGCCTAGAGCTGGGATAGCTTGGCCCAGTGAAGCAAGGGGAGCAGAGAGGCACAGCAGGGACTCGGACATCGGAGTCTGTAGTTGCCAGGGCATAAAATCCATCCCTGGTAGCTGAATCCGGAGGGCAGGAGAGCTGTAAGCCCCCTGTCCCAGAAGCAATCTGAAGGTACAACTGCATCCCAAGGGCCTGGTGTGGGCTCCAGCAGAGAAGCACCAGAGAGGGCCTGCGCAGTCTACCACACAGAAAAGGGGACGAACAACAAGTCCCAGCAGCAAGAGGGCAATTGCGAACCCAAAGTGCAGTGTCCTAAAACAGCAGAGAAAGATTAAGGAGTAGGCCTCATACTCAACTGGCCAAAGATCACCCCAGGCACTTCCAGGCCGGCCGGATCATCTTTACCATCTGTGACGGTCTCCCTGGACTAAGTTTCTGCCGAGTAAAAGAGGAGAAGGTAAAGAGACTACTGTTTGTGCCTGTTTCTTTCATTGCTTGTCGGCCCTGCACCGTGTTAGTCACGCAGCACCATATACTTCCACAAACACCAACTGTGCCCCGGGCATTGCTCCACCTGTGGGGAGCAGTACCACCATTGCTGCCATAACACTATCCCGGAGGCCTCATACCGCAGCGGCGGCTTAATAGCCGCATACCACAGGTGGCGTCACGAACACAAACATTAAAGTCATCAGCCACATATTCAACTGACACCCACCAGGGCCACGGAGCCGGGCCCAGCCACCACTGACTACCACCGGACTAGTCCGGCCCGCCACCGGGTGTCCCATAGCCCTGGGGTGGGCGAGTCACATGCTAAAGGCTAGAATAGCTGGAACAAATCTGGAGCTATAATCGGCAATGAGGAACTGGATCCAGCACCTTACAAAGGGTGGAGGCGGCTGTGAGTGGT
This sequence comes from Anomaloglossus baeobatrachus, assembly GCF_048569485.1. Taxonomy (NCBI): domain Eukaryota; kingdom Metazoa; phylum Chordata; class Amphibia; order Anura; family Aromobatidae; genus Anomaloglossus; species Anomaloglossus baeobatrachus. Next base: position 174,334,143 of record NC_134354.1, on the reverse strand, counting down.
CATTAGCAACCTGAGCTCCTAGCAGCAGTTCACATCCCAGCAGGAATTAACTCCTGCTAGACTGATGAGCAGTGAACAAGAAACAGCCGACGCCCCGGCTCTGGCTGAGCAACTAAGAGGCACCGGATTGCCCGTCAGACTCTGCAGAGTGAACAGAGTTTAAGGCTATGTGTCCACGGTAGAATGTTGCTGCGGATTTTTCTGCATGAAAATTTACCGCGGAATTGCCGCCGATTTTGGTGCAGATTTTTTTTTCCCAATTCTATAGCCAAAATCCGGATCAAAATCCGCAACAATAATTGACATCTTGCAGATTTTTCCGGATCAAAATCCGCGGCAAATCCGCCGCGGAAAAATCCGCAGCATGGGCACAGCATTTCCAAAATGCCATAGAAATGGCTGGGAAGTGCCGCTGCTGCAGATTTTCGGAAAATCCGCGGCTTTTCCGCGAGAAATCCGCGGCAAAATCCGCGCATTTTCCGCAGCGTGGACACATAGCCTAACACTGCCATGACACCTAGCAGAGCAGAACACCACATGACTCTTAGATTAATTTTCACTTAGTGCTTTTTGCCATGTCTGCTTTCTTTCCTTTTCCACACCATGTCCCAGACTGATGAAAATGTGTGTGTTTTATTGAAATGTCTTCTTTCTATTCAGAAGCCTGTACTTAATTACAATGCTGTTCAAGATGAAAATGAGGATAATGATAAAGAAGGGGTTTTTTTTTTATCATTACTGGTTTTTTAATCTTTAATCTTGCTACTTTAAAAATTATAAAATCACCATTACTTGCCACTGCTGCTACAAGTCTGTCTTTCTTGACACAACTGCAATGGTGACCTGATGACACCAGCACATGATCACTTTAGCCAGACCCTGGTCTCAGCAGTCTCAGGCCATCTTCAATGGTGTACGGTAGTACAGTCCCTGACAGAAGTTCTGTCGCTTATCCATGTTATGTAAATAAAAGCTTATAACCTGACTTTAAATTTATCCATTGGTTTCATAAATTACTCTTTTGAAAGCTGAAACCCTCCCAAATTTGATTTAGGTTATGAAAATAAAGTTGCTGCAAAGCTGAAATATTGTTAATTTAATGAACACAGAAAGGTCAGATTTTGGCAAGACAAAAGTTTTGTGAAATTCAAACAAATAATTAACTTCTAATACAAAGATATGTTGCATAACATTGGTGAATGAAGTTGTGGTGTTATTAGAGCTATATTTAATATTTTGTGTGACTTCCATGAGCTTGAAGGACTACATCCGTGTGGTTGAACAATGATTCATACAATTTATTGATGAAGTCATCAGGAATAGCAAAGAATACAGTCTTTTTTCATGCCTCCCAGAGTTCATCTAGATTCTTTGGTTTTGTCTTCCAAGCTTCCGCTTTCATCCTACCCCAAACATGCTCAATGATGTTTATGTCTGGTGACTGGGCTGGCCAGTCCTTGAGCATCTTGATCTGCTTTGCCAGGAGGAACACTGTTGTAGAGATGGATGTATGAGATGGAGCACCATCCTGCTGCAGAATTTGGCCCCTTTTAGGATAGGGAACGTAAAAGGTAGCTAATAGTTCTTGATATTTTAGGCTATTGATATTACCTTCCACCTTGCAAATGTTTCACACACCCCCATACTGAATGTAACCCCAGACCATGATCTTTCCACCTACAAACTTATCTGTTTTCTGGATCCATACGGGATCCAGGGATCCAGTAGGTCTCCTGCAATATTTGCGGCAGCTGTGGTGTAATTCAACTGAAGATTCATTAGAGAAATCTACCTTCTGCCACTTTTCCAGCGTCCATCTGTTTAACAGGCTGTGGGACTTGGCAAATGCCACACGTTTTTTTAATTGCCTTTTGTTTAGTGTTTCTTACAGCAAGATGGGCTGCAGTGTGTACATCGCCCAGGCGCAACACTAGTACTCTACCAGGATACAGCTAAACCCCCACTAAAGTGGAAGCATCACAATTGTAGAAGGAGCAAATCACACACACCTCCATGGAATGGAGGGGGGCGATTGCTAGATGATAAAACTGTACACTAGTGGCTTGCATAGAGCGCTATTCACACATGCAAATAACGCAGTCACAAACCCGCAGCCTATTAGGTGACGCCCATACTATTAGATCAGGCGGGCTGCCAAGCCATACCCCGCCTGTGTATCACGCACGGACAGATGCTCTACAATGCAAGGCCCAACAGAAAGGGGCTTGGCTGTATCCTGTACAAAAAAATATGAGGTTTTTGTTGGTATTTATGGCCATAAAATGTAAGCTACCACCCTCGTCACGGGACCTCATGCTTTTAGGTCCCTACACTAAATATAAAAATAGCAACAAATAGAGAAACTTTTTTGGAGGATATTTTCCTCTTTTTGTTGCTATTTTTATATTGGGCCGACTCTGTATTGCACGGAACGTTTCACTGGCACTACCAGCTTACACTTTCAGCTTTGGAGTTCCTGACTTTTTCTCTTTGTCTCTCACCATTATACAGTAAGGGGCTTTCGGGTGTCTCCTTACCATCATCCCTGAGCCTTATGCTGTAGACGTCCAGATGTCCTCACGCCCAGTAGGTTGGGATTCCTGCCTGAGATGTTCTGGGCACACCTAGCCACACTCTGCTCTCTCCGGCCCTAGCTCCAACTGACTCTAAAAGTCTCTCCTCTACCTACAGGATCTAACTGATTCCCTGTGGGCTTCTTTCATCGCTTAACTCCTTCCAATTTCCCTGTTCTAGATGTGACACCCCTGGACTAGTCAGGTCGTCACAGGGTACCGCACGCTCTTTATCTCCCAGTTCAGGATTCAAACCCCCATGGTTCTGGGTTCCCAACATGCACAAATCCCAATCACACCTCACACCACACCCTGTCAGGCACACCAGTGGGCTGCTAAGCTGCAATAGGGCTGCCCACATAGGGTTCAGGCAGGGAGGTGGGAGGTGACAAGTAGTTGGCTCCAGGGGAGCAAAGAGAGATCAATTTAGTGGTAGCCCTCGAGCAGTGAGGAGCTCGGAGGAAGCTGGGAGTTGGAGCTCTCAGGGAAGAAGCAGATTGGGTTGCAGACGGTGGTCTGGACCCGGAGGAGTCGGAAACCTGGTCGCGGGAGATTGGGACTGGGTAGCTGGCTAATCGAGGAGGACGGTTGGCAGCTGCAGTCCAATAGCCGGTCTGGGGCCAAAAGCACGTCGGGTTACTGGACCCTAGGTCGGGGAGAGGCTTCAAGCAACCCGGTAATTAACCTGCGGAGCACAGGGCCTTTATGGACTATTCACACAAAGCTCAGAGACCCGGGGCACTAGTGCAACGAGGGCGATAGGGCTTTCCAAACAAAGCAGCCCACTGAAATCCCAAGCGTGAGCTCCTGAGAGCAAGCTCCTCTGCTACTCATAGCAGGGAAGCTATAGTAGGAGAGAAAAGGCGCAATAGGGTCTTACCCGATTTACAGGGCAGAGGGAAAGGGTTAAAACACACTCACCTGGCTGGGTTGTGCCAGTCACAACCCCTTAGAGAACGTGGATGAGTGCTTTAGTGGTTCAGCAGCGGCCCCGTGTCTGAGCAAAGGATATCAAAGTGTAGACTGGAGGAAAAACGGGTTTAAAAAAGGCGCTAGGAAACCACGAGCAAGGATGTAAATGGAATTATCTAAATAAAAGAAAAATATTCATTTACATCCTTGCTCGTGGTTTCCTAGCGCGGTTTTTAAACCCGTTTTTCCTCCAGTCTACACTTTGATATCCTTTACTCATAGCAGGGAGTGGGGCCCGGACAGCTCCAAGCTTACGGGCCACTTAGACACTTCTAAATTCTGTGCACGGATGCAGGACCAGACCATCAGGCAGTACTGCAGGGAATGGGACCCGGACGAGCTCCCCAAGAGGGCAGCGGCACCCGGAGACTTGTTTTACCACGTTGTCAGTGTCTGCTTTCCTTCTGAGTGAGTACCTGATTAACCCCTGCTACCAGCGAGTCTGCTCTCCCCCTGCAATCCATCCCACTATTCAGGGTCCCGGGGCCTTCCCCTAACCGTGGAGGGTTACGTCATCTGGCTGCCCCACTCCATCACCCCGGGTACTCCCAACGGCAGTGGTGGTACTCTATTGCCACACACCACGGGTGGTGTCTCGAACTACCTAACTCAACTGTAAATAACCCCTCATCACGTTTCGGAGTGACCCCGAGCCCCCGGGTCTGGAGATCCTCGAGCCACGAGTAGCGACACCTAGATCTGAGCGGCTCGACCGCTGCTGGGGTGGTCCACGTCCGGGACATAGAAGCACTACATATACCGGCCACTAGATGGCAATATTTACCACAAACATTTTTATTCAAACATCTTATACTCTACACATCAATATATACAGTTATGGTTGTGGCTTCAGAGGTAGGAATCTGGCCACCACCTCATGTTCCTCCCCTCTGTAAGTATGGTCGTCATCAACCATACTCCATGGAAGACACAAAGCACAGAAGGCAACGAACAAATTAGCTGTTTTAGGTAATTTGGTCTCTGAGGTGGGTCATGTTCACATCAGTCCAACTCAGTTGCGACCCATAGAGTTCAATGTTTATCCACACACGGCTTGTAGGCCAACAGAAGCTCAAATTACACAGGGTCTCGTGTGTGGATTCCTTTCCCTGGGCCCATTCTTTCAAACATTACAAACACCTATTGATCCGGCAGGCACATCAGGTCATCTATTCCCCTTTTCCCCCTTTGTGATCAACAGTTCCTTTATGTGGCACAGAGCTGTCAATATGACGGCCACACAGTCCTTTGTGACAAAGTCCATGGGACATGGGGCAAGGTCCATAGGGACATGGGGCAAAGTCCATAGGGACAGGAAGCAAAGTCCAGGGGGACAGGGTCTTTGGCAAAGGGTGTAGAACCCTCTTGTAGTTCACAGTCCTGCAATCCAGCGGGGGGTGCAACACTAAAACCTTCGACCGCTTATGGCCAATATTAGGAGTTACTTTTCTTGGCTGGGTCTTTAACCCCTGACCAACTGGGAAGCAGAACAGTCACTATATGCATGTGATACTAGCACAACAGGAGCACTGCAGAGGGAACTCTGGGTATTTACATCACTTGGGGTCTCCAGGAACGCCACACATTCTGCCCTGCCGCAGAACCTTGTCTCCACCAGAACAGCTGCTGCCGTCTGCAACTCATGCACCGGATTCAGGACTTCTCATGGGACCTCCTGCACGAGCACATCTTTAGAGGAAGCCAGGATACTGACTGCCCATACAGTCACCAAGGACTTCAGCCTTATGGAAGCAACTGCTTTAGCCGCATCCTCAGACTTCTCGGGGGCCCTCCGGCTCCAGCAATCCACCCAGCTGCAGCGCTTCATCCGGAAATTGCAGTCACCTCTTTCAGGCCACACGTCCAGGACTTCCATGATCCAGAACTCCAAGCTACCACCCATCTCGCTCAGGCCACTCTCCATATTGCTTCTTCTCAGTCATATCACTTTCTAACAATGGCGCCTGCCTGCTCTGCATTGGAAGTCCCTTTTCGCCAGTCTACACCTTCCAGAGTGGATCTGTGCAGGCTCCTCGCCAGTTTCTTCTGCACCGCTGCCTGTTCTCCATCAGTTTTCTGCAATGGGAGGGGCCTTTCCTTCTACCAAACCCATCTGAGGTGGGCACCGCTTCTATTCACTGGGAATTTCACAAACCAGAAACATCTTCGCACCTTTAACATGCTATTGAAGTGATGGTCGAGAGGACCACCGCAGTGCAGAGTAGGTTACAGTACACAAGACGAGGTGCGAACAACAAGGGTGTATTTATTAACAGGCGGGGAAAGATGTGGAGAAGGCAGGTTCAGGCACGGGGTATACAGTGGCAAAACATGATTTAACAACACTTTTGTATTCTCTAGCTGGTCCGCTCAATAGCACGGTGCTCCAGCTATTACAGGTTCAAGAAACACAAAAACAGTCAGGTACAATGCTACTCTGCACGTAACCTCTCTGGCCTCTGCTAAACGGGCCACACGGATGCCGTGTTCTACCTACTGAAGCCTACTTTAGCCCCTAGTATGTGCACAATATTCAACTCACAGTGATGCTGGGGACGTGGATCCAGTCCCGGGGGCCCCCAACAACAGTCTCATCTGAAGGTGCGCTCTTCTCCTGGGCCGGGTTAAGGAGATCAAAATCTTCTTCTTGCTTCAGATTCCTCACTTGTTCCCTGTTATCTGCAAGTCTCTCTCTCGATTCAGATGAAAAACTCCAATCCTCCGAGACACACCGGCTGTGTGTTCCTTCACACGCTTCTAAAAGCAAAACAGAAACTCACACTTCTCTTCTTACACTCGAGCTGTCCATTAGCACACTTTCTGCAGGGGGAGCAGAACATTCCATTACCCCTCAACACGGGGAGGTTTCTGTCTCTTAAAGTGGCAGCGTGTTTCTTATTGTCCATAGCAGTAGCACCCCCCAATATGCCTCGCCACTTAATGATGGTCGTCCTCGGCCATCACAGCTTTGAGCCCACTGTGTTTTGAAGGAAGGTTCAAACCTGTAGAGGAGACAACAATGGCAGTACAGCAGACCTAGTACATTGTTCAACATATCGGATTGGTGAAACCCCTGCAGTAGACCTCTGAGATCTTCTAAGATCTTGACTATCAGGCCCGGCTTGACTAGCTTCCGGCGGAACACTTGCTGTGGGAGCTGCAGTGGAATCTTGGCTGGTCTCTTCTTCCCGTGGCGGTAGTGGCTCATCCATGGCATCTCCGTTTCCGGAAGGCTGAGGATCCCCCTCTGCATCGGGGGCTGTCCACCAGTCATCATCGACTTCACACACAGATGACGTATGTTCAGGGAGTGGGGCAGAGACTGCAGGAGATCTTAGCGTAGAAAGAGCTTCAGACCGGCATGGTCGCAACATATTTCTGTGTAGTACTCTAGGGCCGGACGCTCCATTCTCAATTTGCACCTTGTAGACCGGGCCGTCAGCATACACCCGTTCGATTACTCTGTAGGGTTGAACTTCCCATCTTTCACTCAGTTTACCCTTGGGGCATTTCTCTCTGACTAACACTCGATCTCCAGGTTGAAGCGGTATCTCTTGAATCGGTTTAGGGCTCATATGTTCTTTCTTCTGTAGCTGTTGACAAGCCAACCGACGTATCGTCTGTAATCGTTGTCGATGTTCTTTCACCCACGAAGTGACAGTTCGTTCCATGAAATCCTCTGGCTGCTCCAAATTCAGCTCGATGATTTCTCGCCCAACTCTTCCAAACAGCAGTAGATATGGGGTGTAACCTGTAGTGGAGTGAACTCGGTTATTGTAGGCCCAGACCAGTTCCGCCAGGTAATCCGGCCAACATGCCTTCTTATCTTCCTCTAATGTTCTCAGCATTTGAAGTAGAGTTCGGTTGAAGCGTTCACATGCTCCATTGCCTTGGGGATGGTAAGGTGTAGTCCGAGATCGCTCGATGTCATACATACGACATAATTCCTCCATCACCTTGCCTTGAAAACATGCACCTTGATCGGAGTGGATCCGCTTCGGGCATCCATACACCCGGATGAAGTCTTGGCAGATGGCCCGTGCCGCCGACTCAGCAGTCTGATCTCTAGTCGGGGTGACTACAGCAAACTTGGAGAAATGGTCGGACATAACCAAACAGTATTGTAGTCCCCGAGTGGAGTGTCCCACGAGGAGATAATCAATCATCAACAGTTCTAGCGGTTCTTTGGTCTGTATGGTCTGAGCAGGTGCCCTTTGTTCGGTGCTTTTAACGAGGTTGCATACTCGACATTGCCGGCAAACCTCTTCCACCACAGACTCCAACCTGGGGCAGTACACATACTGCTGTAACCATTGGTAGGTCTTTGCAGGTCCACAGTGAGCGCCAAACTCGTGAGCTTCCTTAGCTACCTCTTGAGCCATTTTTCCAGGGATGACCACCTGCCATCTTGCTTCATATCTTTTGGCTGTTGTCTCTTACGATATAACACTGATCCTCGAACTTCCAGTCTATCCCACTGGTGTAAGACACTCTTCATCTTGGCGTCCAGGTTAGCCCTTTTTTGTTTGTCTGGCTTCTGCTTCTCAGTTACCCAGTGTTTCATCTGTTGCAGCCCTTCGTCTGCATCTTGAGCATGTCCCCATTCTTCATTGGTTCTCCCCAGGGACCGGGGCAGTGTGCAAGCCTGCCTACTCAACTGGGACGCAACCACCGAGGGCCCAGACTTGCTAAAGTCTGGCGTTTCTTCCTCCTCTAATCGTTCATCGAGATCCCCCACTGGGGTCTCCACCGTCACTCTTGACAGCCCATCCGCATTTGCGTTTTCGGTAGCAGGGCGATAACAGATGGTAAAGTCAAACTTTGCAAGGCGAGCCACCCACCGTTGTTCCAAGGCTCCCAATTTGGTATTCTCAAGGTGGGCCAGAGGATTATTGTCTGTCCGGACCTGGATCTTGGTTCCTGTCAGGAAGCCAGCAAATTTCTCTGTCATGGCCCACACTAGGGCCAGGAGCTCTAGTCGAAAGGAGCTGTAATTGTGGGGGTTTCTTTCGCTGTCCCGCAGGGACCTACTGGCATAGCCAATGACTCTCTCATGTCCATTTTGCATCTGAGACAATACGGCACCGAGTCCATGAAGGCTACCATCTGTGTACAGCAGGAATGGTCGGTCGAAGTCCGCATAGGCCAGGATCGGGGCTGAAGTAAGGCCATTCTTCAAAGCCTGAAAAGCCTCATCTTGTCTTTGAGCCCAAGAGATGCCCTGGTTCTTCGACACTCCGGCGGTCCCCCTCAGCAGCTCAATCAAAGGACCCGCCACCTTTGCGAAGTCTTTGACGAACCGGCAGTAATACCCGGCGAGTCCAAGAAATGCCTTGAGTTCCCTCACCGTTCGAGGGACTGGCCACTTCTGAATGGCCGCCACCTTTTCTGCGGAGGGTAGGACTCCATCTTGTGACACTGTGTGTCCTGTTCTCCTTCACTAGGGATCGGTGTAGGTACCTCATTGGCCACCCTACTTGAGCCTCTTGCGCCGACATGTCAGGAGTTTTCTGCACTAAAGAACTAGGCTGACTAACTGTATTGCACAGAACGTTTCAGTGGCACTACTAGCTTACGCTCTCTCAGCTTTGGGGTCCCTGGCTTTCTCGTGACGACTCCTTGTCTACCACCATTATACGGAAGGGGGGCTTTCGTGTGTCTTCTTACTATGAGCTTTTACCATTATGCTCCAGATGTCCAGAAGTCCTCATGCCTGGCAGGTTGGGATTCCTGCACTGGGCACACCTGACCACACTCAACTCTCTCTGGCCCTGTGTCCAACTGACTCTAAGATGGAGTCACTCCTCTATCTACAGGAACTAAAGGCCGCTTTACACGCTGCGATCTCACTAGCGAGATCGCTAGCGTGCGTACCCGCCCCCATCAGTTGTGTGTCATGGGCAAATCGCTGCCCATGGCGCACAGCATCGCTCGGACCTGTCACACTACTTACCTGCCTAGCGACATAGCTGTGACAGGCGAACCGCCTCCTTTCTAAGGGGGCGGTTCGTTCGGCGTCACAGCGACGTCACTAAGCGGACGCCAAATAGAAGCAAAGAGGCAGAGATAAACGGTACATAACATCCCGCCCACCTCCTTCCTTCCTCATTGCCGGCGGCCGCAGGTAAGGTGAGGTTCCTCGTTACTGCGGTGTCACACATAGCGATGTGTGCTGCTGCAGGAACGACGAACAACATCGTACCTGTAGCAGCAACGATATTTGGGAACTGGACAGCGTGTCAACGAGCAACGATAAGGTGAGTATTTTTGCTCGTTAGTGGTCGCTCGTACGTGTCACACGCAACGATGTCGCTAACAAGGCCGGATGTGCGTCACGAATTCCGTGACCCCATTGACATCGCGTTAGCGATGTCGGTGCCTGTAAAGCGGCCTTAACTCCTCCACTGTGTGTTAATTTCATTACTTAAAGGGGTGGCTCATCCCTTTTCATTACTGGCCATATCAATATTATATTGAGAAACAAGATGCATCTCAAATACCTTGTTTTTGCCAATAGTGCCTGTAAGTGCTGCTATTGCGGGCCGCTCACCCCCTTCGTGTGACCCCGGGCTCCGTGACCTCTGATGTCTGGTGATGTCATGTTAACTGAGGCGGGCTGCAGTCTTTCTGAGTGACTGGGCTTTGAATGGTGTTTTACCGCTCAGTACAGCCCGGTGTCACAGCCCAGCATCTCTCTGCTCTCTCCTCCTTCACTGCAGAGTGTACCGCCCCCATGCCAGCGGCCGAGCCTCTCGGATCCGGAACCGCAGTGGCTCGAGGGGTCTCCGGAACCCGGGGGTTCGTGCGGACACTCCAGTTTGAAAAGGGGAGTATGTCATTTGAGATGCATCTTGTTTCTCAATATAATATCAATATGGCCAGTAATGAAAAGGGATGAGCCACCCCTTTAAGCAATGAAAGTAACACACAGTGGAGGAGTTAAGGCCGCTTTACAGGCACTGACATCGCTAACGCGATGTCAATGGGGTCACGGAATTCGTGACGCACATCCGGCCTCGTTAGCGACATCGTTGCGTGTGACACGTACGAGCGACCACTAACGAGCAATAATACTCACCTTATCGTTGCTCGTTGACACGCTGTCCAGTTCCCAAATATCGTTGCTGCTACAGGTATGATGTTGTTCGTCGTTCCTGCAGCAGCACACATCGCTATGTGTGACACCGCAGGAACGAGGAACCTCACCTTACCTGCGGCCGCCGGCAATGAGGAAGGAAGGAGGTGGGCGGGATGTTACGTCCCGTTTATCTCTGCCCCTTTGCTTCTATTTGGCATCCGCTTAGTGATGTCGCTGTGACGCCGAACGAACCGCCCCCTTAGAAAGCACAGGGGAGTTAGACGTTTGTGACGCCACCCACCGCTACTGTTGGGGAAGTGGGAGCCCGGTGGCGATGGTACGGCAGCAAGGTGTTTAACCCCTCCGTGTTGGTGGTGCAGGAGTGGGGTGCCATTGGGAAAAGGAAGGGTTTCTGCGTACTCAGTCCAAGAATACTGACACCGACAGCTTGTAAACCAGAATTCTGAGCACCGCTGCAGCCAGGAGGGAGCAAGCTTGGATCCGTGTCCTTGATGTTGCTTGTTAGCCTGTGGCCTTTTCCGTGGCACCTTGTTCACTGTTTGGACCCTATAGTGTGGAACTAATCAGGTCCCGCTCACCCGTATGGCTAACGAAGTGAACTTGTGTACTGCCCCACACTCAGCAGCCGAGCCGAGGTCCTTCTGTTGGTGGCTCGAGGGTCTCCGGACCCGGGGTTCTCGCGGTCACTTCAATTGAAAAGGGGGTTATGGTGTATGGGATTTTGGAAAGTTTGTACGTGACATCACCCACAGTATGTGGTAAATGGGGTACGACCGCTGCCGTTGAGGGGACTCCCGGGGGCGTTGGGCTGGCAGCTGGATGTTGTTAACCCTCCGTGGGTAGGGATGGATGCCCCAGGGCCCAGTGGGAATTGTGGTGGTGGCAGGGATTGCAGGGAATAGTACACTCACAACTCGGTTGTCCTGGTGTTGGATGAGGGTGTATTGATGTGGAGGGTCAGGAAACACAAAGTCCAGTACTTAACCAGAAATTGACGGTGTCCGTAGGCCTTTGGTACGTTGGTGTTCAGATCCCACACCTGGTACAAGAAGCAGAGCCCTCTCTCTCTTCTGCACTCCAGCTAAGAGTCACCTTCTCTGTTTCAGATGGGGGAAGTCCTCTCTTTGCACAAGTCCGGTTTCCCGTGCACACTACCAGCGGGCCACTACCCTGCCCCGGTCCACTACAGGTTCCCCTGAGCCTACTCTCCACTTCAGCTCCAAGACTTATGCTTTTTCTTTGCTTCACTTCCCCTGCAGCACAGGAGCTACAACCCCTGTCTGCACTCCTCTCCCTCCTTCCATCGACTGACTCAACTCCTCCCCTCCTGCTCCTTTAGTTACACTGGGGGGGAGGTGCGGCCGCTTCACTATACCAGTGTGGGATCAGGTGGTACCAGGGAGGTTTAACTCTGTGACTACCTGGTTTTGCCAGGGCGTCACATTTGCTCTCAGAGTTCATGCTTGTGATTTGGTGGACTGTGTTTTGTAGGGAAAGTCCTATCCCATCGGTGCGCTAGTACCCTGATTTTGGAGCGGGTGAGGGATGAATCTTGAAGGCTTCACCCCCGTCGGGTAAATTACCAGGACACTTGAAGCTACTTCCCGGCCTAGGGTCCGCGTACCCTGTCGTGCCCTGGCCCCTGCCCGCAGATGGCTCAAGGCCGCCGGCTGCCCTCCTCGGCAATCCGTGACCCTTGACACGATCCCCTGCGACCGGGGTTCCAGCTCCTACCAGGCCCAGACCAACGTCTGCCACCTAGAAGGCTCAAGGAGCCCTGCTCCTGACCTGTGACCTCTCCCTTCAAGAGTCACCACACAACCTCCTACTCCTTCCACTCCTTTTCAGTTCTCCTTTTACTTTTTCACTTTCCCCTACCAACCCCCCAAGTGGGCAGCCCTATTCCCTTCAGGCCCCCAATGGTGTGTCTGGTGGGCGTGGTGTAAAGTGTTCCTAGGGTTTTGACTGGCTAAGATCTTAGCAACACCAAAGGACAAGGATCCGTAACCAAGGAGGATTGGATACTGTGCAGAAGGGCTGATTGCACAATACCCTGTGACAACCTGATAGGCCAGGGCGTCACACAGAGCATGCAAGCAGAAGCGGCACTGTGCTGTGACCAGCGGTGAAACGCCGCCCACAGCCGAGTGACTCACGGAGATTGGTGCTAGCTGCTGTCAGGTAAACAGGAAGTTAACATGACATCACTGGACATCAGAGGTCATTAGGCCCGGGGGTCATGCGATGGGGATGAGCGGACCGCAATAGCGCCACTGACAGGCACTATTGGCAACACAAGTAGAACTGGGTGGACTCGCAAATAACTGGGTCTGGCAGTTGCTGCTCATTTTTTGAAAAAATCCAGATCCGGATCATGAATCATGCACTGGGAGGCCCAGGATGAGCCACGCTGGTGATGTTTCCCCCTCTGCTCAGCATGCGCCTCCCGATGCACGATTCATGCATCGGGAGGTCCAGGATGAGCCGTGCCGGCGATGTTTCCTCCTCTGCTTGTCTGACCCGCAGACAGCGTGTCTGAGTGGAAGCAGTCAGACACTGTCACAAAAGCTCGGGGCACGTCTGACTGCAACCAATCACAGACACGCTGGTGGGTGGGGGAATGCAGAGCATGTGTGATGAGCGGCCCAGGGAGGCTGCAGGAGCAGCGTACAGCCGGCTGGAGCCTCAGTAAGTATGAAGCACTAGCTTCATTCTTATTTTCTTTATTTTTCCTTTATTTATTTTTTTATTTCTTGAGTTCTGGATCAAACACCCGAAATCCCAGGCCCGGGTACAGCACCCGGGCAACTTTGAAACTGCGTGGATATGGACTTCTACAGTCCGGGTCACCCCAGCCCTAAACACAAGGTATTTTAGAGGAACCTTGTTTCTCAACATAATATCGATGTGGCCAGTAACGAAAAGGGGTGAACCATCTCTTTAACTCCTTCCAATCGCCTAGTTCTACAAGCATTACCTAAAGCGGCCACTAGATGTCCATATTTCCCACGCACATTATTATTATCCAAATCTTATACTCTACACATCAATCATCTTAAGCGGGCTTTACACACTGCGATATCGCCCGAATTTTGTCGTTGGGGTCACGGTTTTGGTGACGCACTTCCGCAATCGTTAGCGATATAGCTTTGTGTAACAGCGTTCAGCGATGTAAAATCGTCGCAAAAGCGTGATTTATCGCTAATCGGCTACACGGGTCCTAATTCCCAAAAATCGTTACTTCAGCAGTAACGAGGTTGTTCCTCGTTCCTGCGGCATCACACATCGCTGCGTGTGACGCCGCAGGAGCGAGGAACGTCTCCCTACCTGCCTCCCGGCCGCTATGCGGAAGGAAGGAGGTGGGCGGGATGTTACGTCCCGCTCATCTCCGCCCCTCCGCTGCGATTGGGCGGCGGTTCAGTGACGTCGCTGTGACGCCGCACGGACCGCCCCTTAGAAAGGAGGCGGTTCGCCGGTCACAGCGACGTCGCCGGACAGGTAAGTATGTGTGACGGCTCTGGGCGATGTTGTGCGGCACGGGCAGCGATATGCCCATGTCGCGCAACAGATGGGGGCGGGTACGCACACTAGCGATATCGGGACCGATATCGCAGTGTGTAAAGTAGCCTTTATACTCTACACATCAGCCACCTCCTCACACACTCTTACAGGAGGCTACAGTTATGTCCCTGTGTGTATGTTTTATTGATGGTAGGTAGAGATTAAGCATTTTCCCATTATCCCTATTTAGATTTAAGCAAAAAAAAAGGAACCTCATCCAGAAACCACATTGATAATCCAGGGGCAAAGGACCATGTCTCTGCAGTACTCTTCCTACCCGCCAGCTTCGCAAGTGCCTCTTCTGAATAGTAAGCCACGCATAATGTCATTAGACATTGTAATCATAAATAGCACAAAAAATGCCAGTGAGTAGGAAGAGTTTTGAAGAGCTTTAGTACAGTTGGCAGTGGACTACATAGCCACCAGAACAGGGTCCTGGGGAACTATATCACTCTTCTTTTCTGGGGTTACTACTGAACGAAATGATGAGCATTTAACCCTAGAATGCGCAACCATAGAAATCAACCATAAAAAAACAAGTAACCTAGCAGGCCTGCGAGGCCCCAGGTATACGTTCTAGGGTTAAATAGCTGCCTGTGCTCTTAACTCCTTAACAACCGCGGGCAGTAAAATTACATCCTAAATGGTCATAGCGTAATTCCCGCCGGTTCTTGCCAGCAGGCGGCAGGGATCCGCACACATGTCAGCTTATTTGTACAGCTGACATGTGTGCCTCGCAGGCACGAATGGATTCGTGTTCCACCCACGCCTGTTATCCCCTTAAATGGCACTGTCAAAATGTGACAGAGCCATTTAAATCCCCGCCGCGGTAAATCTTCACTTACCGAGCTCCATCGGCGTTGCAGTGATGTGATCACTGTCAGCCGATGGTTGACATGGTGACATGGCAGCACAGGGTCATGTGATAACTCCTGTACCCCACATGACTCACTTCCTGTTTCACCTGACCAAGTGATGCCAGTGACAAGAGGTGAGCATTTCTGGTGATCACAGCTGTTGTAGCTGTGATCTGGACAAATGAATGAGCGATCAGACGGCTGTTCCTTATCGTCCCCTAGAGGGACAAGTAAAATAAAAAAAGTAAAAAAAAAGTTTTAAAAAATTCAAAAAAAAATAAAAAAAACCTAAAAGTTACCCCTTTCACCCCATTGAAAATTAAAGGGTTAAAAAAATAAAGAATGTACACATATTTGGTATTGCCGCTTTCAGAAATGCCGGATCTGTCAAAATATAACATCAATTCATGTGATCGGTAAACGGCGTAGAAGCAAATAAAATCCAAATGCCAAAATTACATTTTTTGGTTGCCACAAATTTTGCGCAAAATGCAATAACACGCGATCAAAATGTAGCATCTGTGCAAAAATGGTACTATTAAAAATGTCAGCTCGAGACACAATAAATAAGCCATTACTGAGCTATAGATATCGAAAAATGAGAACGCTACAGGTAGCGTATGGTGCAAAAAGTGCGCCACTTTTTTTGGACAAACTTCTGATTTTTTTTAATCCCTTAAATAAAAGTAAACATGTTTGATGTCTATGAACTCGCAGCGGCCTCAGGCATCATACCCACACATCAGTTTTACCATATAGTGAATACGGTGAATAACATATATCAAAAACAATCATGCAATCACACTTTTTTTGCAATTTTTCCACACTTGGAATTTTTTTGCTGTTTTCCAGTACACTATATAGTAAGACTTATAGTTTCATTTAAAAGTACAACTCGCCCTGCAAAAACAAGCCCTCATATTGCAATATTGACAGAAAAAAATAAAAAAATCAAGGCTCTCGGAAGAAGGGGAGCAAACGGGAGCAAAAAACCCCCAAAAAACAGAAAATTAGCCGGGGGTGAAGGGGTTAATAATCTGGGTTGTTAGCACACCTATGTGAACACCATAATAAATGCTTACAATAGTACAGACACATTGTCAAATGTTGCTCATTTTATGAAATTGGTATAGTTAAGCGGGCTTTACACACTACGAGATCGCTACAGCGATCTCGTTGGGGTCACGGATTTTGTGACGCACATCCGGCCGCTGTAGCGATCTCGTTGTGTGTGACTCCTAGGAGCGATTTTGGATCGTTACAAAAACGTCCAAAATCGCTCCTCGTTGACATGGGGGTCACTTCTCAAATATCGCTGCTGCAGCGTGTACGATGTAGTTCGTCGCTCCTGCGGCAGCACACATCGCTCCGTGTGACGCCGCAGGAACGAGGAGCCTCACCTTACCTGCCTCCCGGCCACAATGCAGAAGAAATGAGGTGGGCGGGATGTTACGTCCCGCTCATCTCCGCCCCTCCGCTTTGATTGTGCGGCCGCTTAATGACATCGCTGTGACGCGCCACGGACTGCCCCCTTAGAAAGGAGGCGGTTCGCCGGTCACAGCGACATCGAAGAGCAGGTAAGTAGTGTGACAGGTCCGGGCGATGTTGTGCGCCACGGGCAGCGATTTGCCCGTGTCGCACAACCGATGGGGGCGGGTACCCACACTAGCGATATCGGTACCGATATTGCAGCGTGTAAAGTGGCCTTTAGACAATGTGAAAATAAGGAAATTTGCAATTCACCTGCTTATTCTGTCATTTTACTGCTATGAGAGCTTTTTTCTTAAATTTTTGACAAGTTGATCTGCCATCAAATCCTGGCTAAATGTGCAGAAGCTACATTCTAGGCTGAGGAGTCAACATACCATCTGTCAAATGGTGCACACAAGCAAGGCCTGATGAACACTGTTGACTATAATGTGGTCCATTACGTTTCCGTCATGGTGACCATCTTTGTACTAAACTAAAATGACAGAATCTTACAGAGGTTCCCACCGGAGCCTAAGATTGCAGGAATAAAAGAAAGAATCATCAATATTCTATGTTACAATAGGGGTATTGTCTATACCATTTTTTTAACCCAGATTATTCTATGGTGAGACCACTAGAGGGAGCCACTGGCATACTATTTGTACAATGACATACTAAACCTACAGTCAGGGCCAGAAATATTTGGACAGTGACACAAGTTTTGTTATTTTAGCTGTTTACAAAAACATGTTCAGAAATACAATTATATATATAATATAGGCTGAAAGTGCACACTCCCAGCTGCAATATGAGAGTTTTCACATCCAAATCGGAGAAAGGGTTTAGGAATCATAGCTCTGTAATGCATAGCCTCCTCTTTTTCAAGGGACCAAAAGTAATTGGACAAGGGACTCTAAGGGCTGCAATTAACTCTGAAGGCGTCTCCCTCGTTAACCTGTAATCAATGAAGTAGTTAAAAGGTCTGGGGTTGATTACAGGTGTGTGGTTTTGCATTTGGAAGTTGTTGCTGTGACCAGACAACATGCGGTCTAAGGAACTCTCAATTTTAGGTGAAGCAGAACATCCTGAGGCTGAAAAAAAAGAAGAAATCCATCAGAGAGATAGCAGACATGCTTGGAGTAGCAAAATCAACAGTCGGGTACATTCTGAGAAAAAAGGAATTGACTGGTGAGCTTGGGAACTCAAAAAGGCCTGGGCGTCCACGGATGACAACAGTGGTGGATGATCGCCGCATGCTTTCTTTGGTGAAGAAGAACCCGTTCACAACATCAACTGAAGTCCAGAACACTCTCAGTGAAGTAGGTGTATCTGTCTCTAAGTCAACAGTAAAGAGAAGACTCCATGAAAGTAAATACAAAGGGTTCACATCTAGATGCAAACCATTCATCAATTCCAAAAATAGACAGGCCAGAGTTAAATTTGCTGAAAAACACCTCATGAAGCCAGCTCAGTTCTGGAAAAGTATTCTATGGACAGATGAGACAAAGATCAACCTGTACCAGAATGTTGGGAAGAAAAAAGTTTGGAGAAGAAAGGGAACGGCACATGATCCAAGGCACACCACATCCTCTGTAAAACATGGTGGAGGCAACGTGATGGCATGGGCATGCATGGCTTTCAATGGCACTGGGTCACTTGTGTTTATTGATGACATAACAGCAGACAAGAGTAGCCGGATGAATTCTGAAGTGTACCGGGATATACTTTCAGCTGAGATTCAGCCAAATGCCGCAAAGTTGATCGGACGGTGCTTCATAGTACAGATGGACAATGACCCCAAGCATACAGCCAAAGCTACCCAGGAGTTCATGAGTGCAAAAAAGCGGAACATTCCGCAATGGCCAAGTCAATCACCAGATCTTAACCCAATTGAGCTTGCTCAAATCCAGACTTAAGACGGAAAGACCCACAAACAAGCAAGACCTGAAGGCTGCGGCTGTAAAGGCCTGGCAAAGCATTAAGAAGGAGGAAACCCAGCGTTTGTCGATGTCCATGGGTTCCAGACTTAAGGCAGTGATTGCCTCCAAAGGATTCGCAACAAAATATTGAAAATAAAAATATTTTGTTTGGGTTTGGTTTATTTGTCCAATTACTTTTGACCTCCTAAAATGTGGAGTGTTTGTAAAGAAATGTGTACAACTCCTACAATTTCTATCAGATATTTTTGTTCAAACCTTCAAATTAAACGTTACAATCTGCACTTGAATTCTGTTGTAGAGGTTTCATTTCAAATCCAATGTGGTGGCATGCAGAGCCCAACTCGCGAAAATTGTGTCACTGTCCAAATATTTCTGGACCTAACTGTATATCTAAATCACTAGTCATAGCTGTAAGCAGCCAGAGTTTTATCTATACTGAGAAATTGGACTTGTGAATCACAAAACACCACAAAGATATATAAAGAAAATCACAAATATTGAACTTAAAAACAAATTTAGAAGGACTTTCACTTGAAATTGCTTGTCTCATGCTGTTAAATGGGTAAAATAGCAGAGTCTGAAAAAACAAGGAACATTGTTGTTGACGACCTATTAATAAAATTCCACTTCATCCTCAAGAATAAAGGGAATTTTAATTCTACAGTTTACTGCTCAATGTCTAATCACCGGCCACCTTTGCAGTTCATCATGGGTGGCCGATGTTCTAGGCAATGAGTGCTTGCTTGCAGGGCTGTATTTGGAGTTCATGCTGCCCTAGGCACTGTCAGTGGTGGTGCCCCTTTCTGATCAGTCAGACTAAAGGCTCGTGCGCACGTTGCGTTTTTTTTTTTTGCGTTTCCGCAGCGTTTTAAGATGCAGCATCACATTTTCAAAATGCATGTGTTCTGCTTCCCCAGCAAAGTCTATGAGAATCATGCAAAATCCGTGCACTCGATGCTTTTTTAAACGCAGCGCTTTGAAAGTAGAAAATTTGACAAAATCTCTGCATTTAAAAATGCAGCATGTCAATTGTTTTGAGCATTTTGGCAGTGTGACGCCCTGGCCGGGCCAGGTAGTCACAGATAGGGCCCCGCACTACACCGTTCCCTAACAAGGTGACAGCAGCCAAACACATAAAACCCTAGTCACCCCCCCCAGTGCTTGATGGACACACCGGGGGGCGGAACCAGGTGGTTGGAAGGCGCCCACCGAGGAGTTTCAGACAGCCTGGGGCGGGAAAGTTTAGTCTAGTGTGGACTTTTCTAGAGTTCAAGTCTAGATGTCGAGTGGAGAGGTGTGTGGGCTGGAGCTGTGAGCAGCTCCAGCAGAGGAAAGACCCAAACTGAACCGGTGCCAGGGTAGGAACCCTGGTACTGCTGGCTAGGAGGCAGACGGCGGTCTCCATCTGCAGGAGCCGGGAAGACGGCTTGGTGGAGCCGTGGTGGACCGGGACAGGGTAGTGGCCGGCCGGTAGTGACCCGGGGAACCGACTCGGAAACCGGAGCACAAAGGGGGGTACTCAGACCCTGAAGCTAGGTACAGAAGCTACTGGGGGCTAGCTAATTCACTGATTGCGGCCAGGACTAGAGGTCCTATCCCACCCAAAGTCCCGACTGAAGGCAACAGCCCAATGAGGGGGATAGGATACCACCGCCACAGCTCAGAGATCCCACAGGCCAGCATCTGCGGGGAAAAAAAGGGCTCCTCAGGCAACCAAAAGCCGGGAGCGGACTCCTGAAGTTGCAAGCGCAGGCAGTCCATCATCACAAACAGATGCGGGAGAAAGACAGAGACCACCAACCGGGTGGGGGACCAGACTGCAGCCGGCTGCGGGCACCGACCACCATCACCTTGGTTTACCAGAGACTCGTGTGTTTACTAATTGTGAGTACATCAGTGCCCTGCGGCCGCCCATCTCCCTGCACCGCCAAACACCCGCAACGGGTCCCGGGGCCACCATCCCTGCCCACGGAGGGGTTAGCAACTTGCTGCGCAACATCTCCCCCGGGTGCCCCGTAACTGCAGCGGTGGTGTCCACCTTCGCCACATCCCGTGGGTGGCGTCACGAACGTAACCACGGCTCCGGCCGTACACCTACCTCCCCCAAACCACAAACCCCTTTTTGATTGATGTGACCGCAGGACCCCGGGTCCGGAGACCCTCGAGCCACCCACTGAGGATCCGGATCCGAGCGGCTCAGCTACCGAGCACGGGGCGCTACAGCAGCGTTCTACACCCATTGAAATCAATGAGTTGTTAGAACACGCTACCAAAATGCTAAGCAGTGCATATGCACTGTATTTTTGTTGCGATTTGAATGTTCATTTGACATAACAAACGCAGGTCTTTCGGTCTCTCTCTCTCTCTGTCAATGTCGGTCTCTCCCTTCACCCCCCTCTCTCATACCCACCGATCCCTGATCACCGCCGCAGCACTGTACAGCATTCACACTGTGGCTGCTTCTCTTTTGAAACTGCTGGCCGCTCATTATTCTATCTTATATTCCCTGCTTCCCCCGGCCACTGGCGCCTATGACTGGTTTCAGTTAGACACGCCCCCCACTGACTGACAGCTGTCTCACTGCAACCAATCACAGCCGCCCGTGGGCGTGTCTATATCGTGTAGTAAAATAAATAAATAAATAATTAAAAAAACAAAGTGTGGTCCCCACCCAAATGATACCCAGCCAAGATAAAGCCACACAGCTGTGGGCTGGTATTCTCAGGATGGGGAGCCCTACGTTATGGGGAGCCCCCATTCTAAAAAATATCAGCCAGCAGCTGCCCAGAATAGTCGCATCCATTAGATGCGACAGTTACGAGGCTCTACTCGGCTCTTCCCGTTGCCCTGGTGCAGTGGCAATCGGGGTAATAAGGAGTTAATGGCAGCCCATAGCTGCCACTAAGACCTAGCTTAGTGATGGCAGGTGTCACTGAGACACCCCCATCACTAAACTGTAGAGAAAGTAAATAAACACAAACACAGAAAAATCCTTTATTTGAAATACACCCTCTCTCACCACTTTATTAACCCCTCAAAAACACATCCAGGTCCAACGTAATCCACACAAGGTCCCACGACTAGTGATGAGCCACCCCCCTAGTGTTCGGGTTCAGTTCGGTTTGTCGAATGGCGAGTGTGTTCGTCGAACGTTCGAACCCCATTGAAAACAATGGCAGGCAAACACAAACACATAGAAAACACCTTCTAAGGTATCTAAAAGGTGAAAAACAACTCACAAGACACCACAAACACATGGAAAAGTGACAAGTACATATACTCATGCAAAAAAAAAAGAGCTGGATGAGTAAAAGGAGGAGGAGACACAGAGATAGGCATGTCATACCCTTCTAAAATCATGCAAAACACAGCAAGTGGACTCCAACCAGAGTCTCCCTGTTTTCCAAAAATTGGGCCACAGACACCACTTCAGTGGCATCAATTGTCCCACAGTTGCAAACTTAACATTTTGATTTGCAAGAAGCACAATCAAAATCCACAAGCCTTTCGTCTCCCCAGGATGGCACAGGGGTTGAAAAGTGCTTGCTGATCCATGACTTCTTCATTTTGAATCATTTAAAGCACAGCAAGTGAACTCCAGCAAGAGTCTCCATTTTTTCCAAAAATTGGGCCACAGACACCACTTAAGTGGCATCAATTGTCCCACAGTTGCAAACTTAACATGTTAATTTGCATGAAACACAATCAAAATCCACAAGCCTTTACTCTCCCCAGGATGACACAAGGGTAAAAAAGTCCTTGCTGATCCATGACTTCTTCATCTTGAATAATTTAAAACACAGCAAGTGGACTCCAACCAGAGTCTCCATGTTTTCCAAAAATTGGGCCACAGACACCACTTAAGTGGCATCAGTTGTCCCACAGTTGCAAACTTAACATGTTGATTTGAATGAAGCACAATCAAAATCCACAATCCTTTCGTCTCCCCAGGATGACACAGGGGTTGAAAAGTCCTTGCTGATCCATGACTTCTTCATCTTGGATCATTTAAAACACAGCAAGTGGACTCCAACAAGAGTATCCATTTTTTCAAAAATTGGGCCACAGACACCACTTAAGTGGCATCAATTGTCCCACAGTTGCAAACTTAACATGTTGATTTGCATGAAGCACAATCAAAATCCACAATCCTTTCGTCTCCCCAGGATGACACAGGGGTAGAAAAGTCCTTGAGGATCCATGACTTGTTTATTTTGATGAACGTTAGTCTGTCCACATTGGACAGATGCGTGCGCTTATCTGTCAGCACACACCCAGCAGCACTGAAGACACATTCCAAGAGAACACTGGCTTCGGGACACGACAAGATCACCAATGCGTAAGGGGCGAGCTCAGAACATTTTTCCAGATTAGTAGCCCAAAATGAGCAAGGCTCTAGTTGCAGAGTCATGGCATCGATATTCACTTGGAGATACTCCTGTATCATCCTCTCCAGGCGTTGACTATGTGTCAGTCTTCTTGTGTCTTGTGGCCTTGCAAAGGATGGTGTAAAAAATTAATGAAACGATAAAATCAATAAAATTGCTGTTACCACCAGATACGGTGTTGCTGGTACGGTTTGAGTGATGATGACTCGACAGTCCCATGGCTGGCAAGTTAGAACTGTGAGATTCACTCTGTGCACCACTGGTGTTTAGTGGAGAAGCCGAGCTAAGATTGCGTAACAGCTTCTGCTGATACTCCTGCATACGTGCGTCCCTTTCTATGGCAGGAATTATTTCGCCAAATTTTGACTTGTACTGGGGATCTAAGAGTGTGGCAACCCAGTAGTCCGCATTACTTCTAATTCTGACAATCCGAGGGTCATGTTGTAGGTAGTGCAGCAAGAAGGCGCTCATGTGTCTTGCGCATCCAGGAGGACCAAGTCCTTGCTGTGTTGGTGGCGGCGAGGCGAGAATCATGCTTCCTTCCTCTACCCTCTCCCCCCAACCTCGCACAACAGAAATGTGATGAAGGTCTCCCTCATCTGCTGAGTCTTCCATGCCCATCGCCAGTTCATCCTCCATTTCATCCTGGGCTCCTGCACCTTCCTCAACAGTTTGGCTGCTACCATGCGCCCTTGTTAATTTCTCTCCCCCACCATCCCATGCCTGCCGCCTTGGTGATGCTGAAAGTCTGGAACTTGTAGATCTTGGTATCCCTTCTGCATATGAATCCTCCTGTACTTCCTCTCCTTCCTCTTGTCCCACTACCTGACTCCAAATACTGTTTAGAGTGTGCTCCAGCATGTAAATGACTAGAATTGTCATGCTGATAATAGCATTGTCAGCGCTAAACATCTTCGTCGCCATGTTGAAATTTTGCAGAAGGGTGCATAGGTCCTTGATCTGAGACCACTCCAGCAGCGTGATCTGCCCCACTTCTGGATCTCGTTGGCCCAAGCTACACGTCATAATGTATTGCACCAGGGCTCGGCGGTGCTGCCACAGTCGCTGCAACATGTTGAGAGTCGAATTCCAGCGTGTCAGGCCAAAAGACTTCTGGAGCGATGCAAGTCATTCAACTGCGGCGTGTGAACGGCAGAAGTGAGCACATAGTGACCATGCCCTGTGCAGAAGCCCATCTAGGCCGGGATAGTGGATTAAAAATTGCTGGACAACAAGGTTCAACACATGAGCCATACAAGACATTTGTGTCACATTGCCCCGGCGAAGGGCCGCACCCAGGTTTGCAGCATTGTCGCACACGGCCTTCCCTGGCTGCAGGTTGAGAGGAGACAACCATTGACGAAACTCGGTCTCTAGAGCTGACCACAACTGGGCAGCTGTGTGACTCACATTTCCCAGACATTTCAATTTAAAGACCGCCTGATGCCGTTGAGCTCTGCTGCAAGCATAGTAAGGAGGTGTGCGAGATTCCTTGTGCGCAGTTACAACGCGGTTGGTCTGACCAGACAGGCTTTGGGCGGAGGTGGAGGACCCAGACGAGGTGGAAGAGGCAGAAGCAGTTGTGGAACTTCTACATACAGAGGATTGATGCACAACTCGTGGTGACGGCAAGACTTGTACAAAAGACTCTTTTCCATCTCTCGCCATAGTTACCCAGTGCCCAGTCAGCGACATGTAACACCCCTGTCCATGCTTACTGGTCCAAGTATCTGTGGTGAAATGCACTCTGTCACACACAGAGTTTCTCAAGGAAGCGGTGATGATGTGTGCGACATGCTGGTGTAGCGCAGGCACACCTTTCTTGGAGAAGAAGTGGCGACTGGGCATCTGGTACTGGGGCACTGCGACGGACATAAGGTCCTCTGTGTCCACCAGGGGGAAAGGCAGCATTTCTGTAGCCAACAGCTTGCAGATGGTGAAAGTCAACCTCTTAGCTTTGTCATAGCTAGGAGGAAATGGTCTTTTACTTGTCCACATCTGAGGGACCGATGGCTGGGTGCTGTGCTGAGACGGCATTGAGTAGGGTGCCCCTGGAAAACTGCTGGTCTGTGAGGAAAGTGCAGGCGGAGACATAATGTTGCCTTCATCCAAAGGTAGTACTCTCGATGTCTGAGAGAGCTCAACACCAACAGCTGTTTCCACTTCCAAAACAACTGACGACCTGCCAATCACACTGCCTGTTGCAGTTAAAGAGGTGGAAGGTCTGCGTTGAAAAGCATGTGTGACTGCTGTCCCCACAGTCATAGAGGATGAAGAGCGTGCGGATGCACTTGAAGGGGAAGACGGTGGTTGGCCCACTCCGCTAGGCCGCATTGTAGCACAGTGAGCTTCTCACTGCGACTTTTGCTTCATATCCATGTGACGGTTCATGGACGAAGTAGTCAAACTAGTGAGTTTTTGGCCTCTACTTAGAGATTGGCGACAAATCTTACAGATGACATGAGTTGGTAGATCCTTTGCGATGTCAAAAAAGGACCAGGCTAGGCAAGGCTTGGAGACCATGCGACCTGCAGAGCCACCCCGACTTGTGCTCAGAGGCAGAGTTGTGGCTGAGGATGCAGTTGTTAACGTTCTTCCAGTACTCCGTCTGGGTTCAGGAAGCCACAAGCTAACCTCGTCATCAGTCGCATCCTCCTCCACCGCCTCTGCTGACCTCATCGAGTGCTTGACTGTGGGTTGACAGTAAGTGGGATCTACAACCTCATCATCACCCTGAGTGTTTGCACTCCCCTCATCCTCAGAGTCAACCTGTTCCTGCCCTGACCGAATAGTTAAGTTGTCATTCCAATCAGGTATCTGAGTCTCATCGTCATCAGCATGTTCCTCATTGTCTCCACCAAGAGGACTTAAGTGGGCTTTACACGCTACGATATCGTTAATGAATTATCGTCGGGATCACGTTGTTTGTGACGCACATCGGCGTCATTAACAATATCGCAGTGTGCAACACTTATGTGCGACCTTAAAACAATCGCAAAAGCGGCAAAAATCCTTTGCCGCGGAGAGGTCATCCAAAAACAAAAAATCGTTTTCTTCTAATTAGCGATGTTATTCCTCGTTCCTGCATACTTCACTGTGTGTGACACCGCAGGAGCGAGGAACATCTCCTTACCTGCCTCCACTGGCTATGCGGAAGGAAGGAGGTGGGCGGGATGTTTACGTCCCGCTCATCTCCGCCCCTCCGCTTCTATTGAACGGCTGCCGTGTGACATTGCTGTGACGCCGCACGACCCGCCCCCTTAGAAAGGAGGCGTTTCGCCGGCCAGAGCGACGTCGCAGGACAGGAAAGTCCGTGTGACGGGGGTAAGCGAGGTTGTGCGTGACGGGAAGCGATTTGCCCGTGTCGCACAACCGCCGGGGGCGGGTACGATCGCTTGCAATCTCGTTAGCGAGATCGCAGCGTGTAAAGCCCGCTTTACAGTTTGGGAATGAGGGTCTCAATTATGCTCAGAACCTTCTTCATCTGGGCCTGAATCTGACTCACAAAGCTTCTGGGCATCACTGCAGATCATTTCCTTCTCTGGACTCACTGTAGCTTTGGAGCAGACCTCTGATTCCCAGGCTATAGTGTGACTGAACAGCTCTGCAGACTTAACCATCTCTGTTACCCCATACTCTGCAGGGCGGGTGGAGACTTGAGAGCTGGTAGAAAGCAAGTGCGATTGGGGTGACAACTCAGTGGACTGGAGTCTTTGGGATGTTGAAGTAGAGGTGGAGGAGAGGCCACTTGATGGAGCACTTGAGATCCATTCAAGCATCTGCTGTTTTTGTGCCTCATCTACCTTTGGTAGCAGTGGTCATTTCTGTAACAAAGGGATCATGTCAGATTGTCCACAGAAAGTAGTAGACATCTTACTTTTGCTGGAAGGTGGCCTTTCTTCACCAGATGTTACTGTTGCTTTTCCACCTACCCCACGGACACAAACTTTTTTTCCCTTTCCAACACGCCTGTTCCCCTTTCCACCAGCATCTGTCCTTTTGCCACTCATTTTGTTTGTGAACAAATTGGACACTGTTTGTTGCACTTAAAATTGCGTAGCAAAAAGGGAGAGGTGGTGTAGAATGCAGAGGTGGTATAGCTTTCTTGTCAGCAGAGGAACGTCACTGACTATCCCAGACAATGATACTATGCCCTAAGGAATTGCCTGAGCTGATTTAGACAGACACTATGATAAACCCTTGCACAGCGCTGGCACAGACCTGCCTAGCAAAAATGGCTATGAACTGCTCTAATCTAGCCCTGAAAAGGGCTGAAATTACAAGTAGTCCCTAATCCCTAAACCGATGGGTAGACTTCACTTTTTAAGTGTATAGTGCCCACAGCAGCAGCAGCGGGAGCGGTGACTGTCACACACCCGCAGCAGTGAGATAATGGCGGCTATGGGGAAAATGGCCGGGTCTTATAGGGCAAGGACATGTGACATGCACAGCCAATGACACATGACCTTGCTTGTCTGGCAAAAATCCACTTTGCTGTGTGTCTCTGTGATTGGCTGACAGCCTGGCCCGCCCCACTGTATGCGCGGTTAGGAAAAAAAAATGGTGATCGCCATTCTTTCAGCACTCAGCAGCACTGATCTAAACCCCGGCCCCCCCCGCATACTATACGCTTACTTTTGATAATATCATTAGTAACAGTGACTGACAGTATTACAGTGAAAAGCCAGCTAGTAACTAGCTATGCTTTTGGTGATCGAACCGTTATCGAACGGTAACTCGAACGGTCGAACATGAAGCAAATCGTTCGAGTTCATTGAACGACTTGAACACCACCCAAAACAACTCGAATTTGAAATTGGCGAATGGTTTGCTTCGAACATCGCTCATCTCTATCCACGATGCTTTCAGCTCTGCTACATTGGAAGCTGACAGCGAGCAGCCATAGAGAAGGACCACTAGCTGTGAGCTCCACGCAGCAACTGAAGTGAGTCACAAGATCAGCTGTGCTGTCACTGAGGTTACCCGTGGCCATCGCTCTCAGGTGGAGAACTGCAGCTGTGGCCACGAGTAACCTGAGTGACTGCACCGCTGATCGCGCGGCTCACTTCAGTCACTCAGGGGATTTGCGGTGACAGGTGAGTCCTTCACGTGTGACTGCAAATCAGGCTGCGACACAGAGAGAGAGAGCCGCGCAAACTCACCAGTCAGTGAACTCGGGTGAAGCTCTGACGTCACTGCTGTGGACCATGACGGCGTTCATGAGTCCATGACAACACACAGAGACAGAGCCGCGGGATGACAATGAAGTCGGGTGAAGTTTATCCGACTTCATTCTCATCGCCTGGCTCTGTCTGTGTCTGCTGTCAGCGGGCATGTAGCAGAGCTGAATTGCCGGGGGACCACACTGACAAAAATGCATCTAAAACGCATGTAAAATGCATGCAAAATGCATCCAAAATACATGCGTTTTGGATGCATCCTTTTTGTCAAAACGCAGTGTCTGCCAGAGGTTGCACCTAATTCTGCATTGGTCAAGATGCAGTGTGCGCACATGCCCTTAAGGTATGTGCACACAGCATTTTTTTTTAGACAGATCCACTATAACCCACTTGAAAAAAACGATAAATAAATACTAAAGGAATGAACTTAAATAACTGCAATGTAAAAATGACTTGCTGTCCATTTGTTGTCTTTGGAGTTTTTCTAAGCGCATCAGATTTCCTCAGAAATGAAGCGGCTAAAAGTGACCGGTCCATTATATGGGCGGCTGCTGCTTCGATGCCATTTACTAAACTAAAAAATAAATAAAAACTGAAAGCTAAAAGATTTTGGAAAAAATAACCAAGAAGTAGAAAAATAATTTGGTTCAGGATAAAATGACGACCGTGTCCTAAAGTGTCTTCTGTCTGAATAACTCAGGGGGTTCACCGACATCTACAAGATGTCGTGTACACATGCACTGAGAGTGCCCATAGCCTTCAGATAATACTTATAACCTCCATACACATTAACCTAAAGTTATCTAAACCCGCCAATATTGACAGGTTCTGCTGACAGTCCAATGTGTATGGGGTCTCTAACCTATGATTGTCGGGGGGGAAGAAGGATCCAGCATGTCCGATTACGGAGTGTAGATCCTAATATCCTCTGAATGATAAGCTGCTGCCGGAGATGTCTAGCAGCGGCTTTAATAGAGAACACAGAAACACTTGGCAGAATGAGTGTTCCTGTATATGGAAGAGCCGAGCAAGATAGCTGCCGGACGAAAGATCAGACTATAGTGTATAGGGGCTTTAGTCTATTACTAATTCGG
This sequence comes from Anomaloglossus baeobatrachus, assembly GCF_048569485.1. Taxonomy (NCBI): domain Eukaryota; kingdom Metazoa; phylum Chordata; class Amphibia; order Anura; family Aromobatidae; genus Anomaloglossus; species Anomaloglossus baeobatrachus. Next base: position 174,305,009 of record NC_134354.1, on the reverse strand, counting down.
CAGACAGACATGTAAAAAACTGTATTTTTAGTCCAGCACACTGACCCTATGTTTTAGTGTGACGCCCTGGGCAAGCCAGGGGTCACAGGTCACTGCACCATCACACCCTACATCCCAGTCAGGAACACCAAGGCTACTAAAATCCTTGTTGCCTTCCTCCAGGGGCTGATGTTCACACCAGGGGGTGGGCCAGGCGGTTGGCTCCGCCCACCAAGGAGGACACAGCTCTGGAGGCGGGAGGAACCAGTCAGTCAGCTCAGGGAAGTGAAAGTAGAAGGAAGTGAAGTGGTAGTGGAGCAAAGGAGAGGAGCTTGTAAGTGGAGTAAAGAAGTAACAAGAAAGAGTTAAGAAAGACCTGAAGTTAGTCCGGCTAAGTGCAGGACAGTGTCAGCAAGGTCAGCAACAGCGGTGATCGTCTGGAGGGGTGACTGCTCGGAGGTTGCTGGAAGGACCACGGACGGGTAGTGGCCCGGCGGTCTGGAGCAGTATACGAAGGACAGTCAGCACTAGGGCAGGGGCCTCTCGGACCCCGGCAAGGCTAGGTGTCGCCATAATTTGCCGAATCCGTCAGTGAAGGGGACGTTGATCCCCCAACAACCAAGTCCTGACTGGAGGCAACAGTCCAACCATTGAGGAGAAACACCGCCACCGCCAGGGCATCAGTTTCTCAGGGCCAGCGCCTGCGGGCAAAGTAGGGCTCCTCCGGCCCATATCCAAGCCGGGGAGCGGGTTACCGGTGGGAACCCATCGCTACCAACACACGAACATTAGGTGCAGGTCAAAGGGACATCACCGTTACCTACTGGGAGAGCAAGTGCAGCTGTCCGTGGGAACCGTCTTTCCAGCCGTGTGGTTTACCGTAAAACTGTGTCAACGTCTCAGGCTGAGTGAGTACCACAGTGCCGCAAGGCACAGCGCTGCCCCCGCATCCCTGCGCCCACCAGGCCCTGCACCTTCCACTCCATCACTGGGCCCCGGGATCATCAACCCCTACCCACAGAGGGGCAACACAACACCTGGCTGCTCCGCATCACCACTCCCGGGATCCCCATATTGAGCAGCGGTGGTGCTACAAATCACCACAACCGTGGGTGGCGTCACGGACAATAAACTCAATCCCCACACCCAAAAACCCCCCTTTCACTTACGGGCGAGGAGCGCCGCTCGAGAGCCCCCCGGGATCCGGCCCACAGCTCGAGCCACCACTGAGCAGCAGTAGCCGGACCCGAGCAGAGGGGTGAGCGCAGTGCTGACACCCTCCTCCCCGCCCGCGACATTAGGATCAAGACTGATAAGTTAAAGATTTCAACATCCAAATGACTATATCACCAGAACCACCGTCAGTACAGTAATGCATCACAAAAACCACTGTCAATACAGTAATACATCACAGGAACTACCCTAAATACAATAATACATCAACAAACCCTTGGTACAGCAATCAAGTGCAGTGTCAAGTTGGCACATATACAATTGTATTGCATTAACTTACAACTCCCAGTCCAATGGTAAGGAAATGCTGGTAGTTGTTACCAGCCATCATCAGACTGTGGGCCATATAGGAACCACAGTACTGATCTTTTGCATGCAGTAGCTTTATTTAACATATAAAGAGTAACTTGACTTTTGAAAGTTATCTTATAAGTTTATGTCTATTAATTCTAAGGAGATTAATAGGGGCGCAGGTGGGCTCAGTAACGAGAAGGGTCATCATGGGGTGGGACCTGAGACTCCCACTGATTACCTCTTAAGTGCACAGCTCAAGACACAGGACTATGAAATTCTACTCACGGCATCTATTCTGTCTTCATGCTCTTCTGTCTCCTGAACTGTGGTCTTCTAAGCAGTCTACTCAGAAGGGGCCTAAAACATAAAAAATATCCCAAAAGTTTAGATATTCTTTACAGCAGATTTGTCAAAGTTCAACCTTATCCCTCTATGTGATAAGAATAACTTCCTGATCTCTGGGGGTCCGACTGCCGTGTGCCGTGGCCCCCAACAATTGTGTGAACCGAGGCTCTTCTGAATGTAGTGGAGATTGATCATCCGCACCTCTGCTCCATTTATTCTAACGCCAAAGATCAGCAGAGCTCTGCGCTCAGCACTCCCATTAAGAATGAATGAAGCAGTAGTGCAGATGATCGACCTCTGTTCTGGCTCTCGGAAACACTCGAGGCCACAGTGGTCAGACCCCCCCAACGATTGGAAAGTTATTCCCCATCCCAAGGATAGGGAATAAGTTTCCAATGTGAGAAAACCCCTTAAAGCAGCATTAACACTGCAGCCAAAGAAGGGAAACTGATTTATCTAAACAGCGTCAATCATCCGATGCACGAACAAAACTTTCATACGTCAGGTGAGATGATTTTTAAGCTGACTGAAAGGGAAAGTCACCCCAAAATGACAGCTAGACTGCAGAACCGTGCAGAACTCTGGCCACCGTGTACTCACTGATTAAAAAAAAAAAATAAACAAGTACTCACCTCTCCTAATTCCCCCGCTGCTCTGGTCAGTGTCACGTGCTCTGCAGTCTCAGCACAGCAGCAGTAGTGACATCAACGCGCTCTGCTGTACTGAGACGTTGAGCTCAGGTAGAGGGGGAGAATGATGAAGGATGGGGCAGAGCACTCCACTCTGCTCCATTCTTCATCATTGCTGTGTGTGTTGATGGGAGAGGGCTCGCAGGCGAGGGGGGCCTTGTGCCACCACTGGCACCGGGCTCCCCTGACTCACGGGCTCCATAGTGGCCGCATGCTCTGCTGTTACAGCGCAACTCCTCTCTCACAGAGAAGAGCCAGCTGCTTCTCTCCAGGGCGGGCACCGGGCCCCTAACCCTGCTGAGCCCGGTCGCAATGGCGATCTCTGCGACCACGGTCATTATGCCCCTAGTCTGATCCTTTGACATTTTTCCTTTCAGTGTTGCTGCTTACTGATGATTGATCAGCAACATAGAGGGAGAAGACATACAACCCCCAGTGAAAACTCTGATTACACGCATTTGAACTTAAACAAGTTCATTTGGTGCTCAACACTTTGATTACTAATATCACTGTAACAGAGAGACAAAATAAAAATAAAAATCCTCTCTGCAGCCATTATTGGATTGTGTGTCCAGTTCAATATGAAAAACTTGTTGAAATGTGAATTGGAATAAAATGTTTTTGTTTTGTTTAATGTATCGCATGGATATATTATCAAGTAAAGTGTTTGTCACCTAATGAGTTAGATTTTAAGTCCAAGTAGGTGTTTAATAGTTGTCACTGTTGGTGTGTACTTCTCCCTGTATGAGTTGCTATCCGATAACTCCCACTTAGACTTAACAAACGTTAACTCATTAGGTGCTCACTAATGATGAGCGAGCACTACCATCCTCGGGTGCTTGGCACTCGTAACAAGCAGTTTAATGGTTGGATGGGCGAAACTTGAGTACCGAATATAATGGAAGTCAGTGGGAAACTAGAGCCTTTTTTTGGAACATTTCCCCCAAAAAAACTCGATTATCCATTGACTTGCAATGTACTCCGGTACTCGAGTCGCGCCTATACGAGCATCGAGTTACGAGTGCCAAGCACCTGAGCGTGGTAGTGCTCTCTCATCACTAGTGCTAATATCTCCAGAATGGAGAAGAGAAATTAAAAAATAGCAAAAATATTTTATTCCGCTCTGCAGCTGCTCTTGTGTACAGTTTAATGTGAAAAATTTGGAGAAAGGTGCTCTTTACCTCTCTGTAGTCGACGTGTCAACAGCGACACCTAGTGCCCAAAGGACAATATTATTTATCTTTCTTTTTTAATATTCATTTGTATTGCGGTTCTTAATAAAACAGTACATTTATTATACTTTATATTAAACAGAAAAGCCATAAGTTAACCTGTCTGGTCCAAGGCAAATTTCCCTGTGTAGAAATATACGTAGAGCCACATAGAAAGCTAGAATCATAGTTTTCCACAAAAAAAATAGGTTCAGTGTTCAATTGAAAAACATGAGCAGCAACAAAAATAATCAAAAATTTATAATAATGGTAGAAGATGCAGAGTTCAGTGGCATTTTTTCATGAAATCACATCCAGTTTGCTTGGAGAGTTAAACAGCAGAATTTATGTGCAAAAAAAGCAGCAGAAAAACCCGGCATTTACGTTACATGTGAACATGGACTAAATGTCCAAGCAGAGTGGATGTGACGTCATGAAATCTCCGCCCTCGCTGCGTCTAAAGACACTGCTGAACTGTGCAGTTGTGGTGTTTTTTTCTCTAGGATTCTTTGTGGAGCCTGAATAAAAAAAAAGTGTTGTCGCATTTTTAAATGCAAAATCAAAGTTTTTCTGTAGTATTAAATAAACATTAAAAATCTTGGATTCACATCTGCTCCAAACATTTATGAAATATTGGGGAAAACATAAAAAACACAGCAAACGCACAATAATTGCGCTCCATGGTGCAGAAAAAACAGCAATTACGGTACATTTGAACGCAGCCTCAGCTATACATTTTTATTACCCGATTTATTGGTTTTAATAGAGAAAAATAATCCATTGTGTAATTTTTTCACCATTTACCGATCCCCATAAATAATCTGATCGCTGTGTTGTTCGGGTCGTTAAGATTACAGGGACACAAAATATGTCCATGTTATTTGCTGATTTGTGATATTTATTATTTTTTTTGAAAAAAAAGCACAATCAAAATTACATTATTCAAATGTTTTTATTATTTTTAGTAATTTAATAGAAGAAAAAAAATCTTTTCCGCTCCCTCTAGAACACAGGACACAGAGATGCTGCTCTGTACAATGGATCTCTATTAGGGATGATCGAATACCTCAAATATTCGGCTTTGCGAACATTTCCCGGCTTAGGTCGCCACTATTCGACTATTCGCGAATATTCGATGTGCAATGTAAGTCTATGGGAAACCTGAATAACAACTATTCGGAATCATTTGGGCTTCCCATAGACTTACATTGCGTCTCGAATATTCGCATAGTGGCGACCTATTCGTCGGATATTCGCGAAGCCGAATATTTGAGGTTTTCGATCATCCCTAATCTTTATGTCCTGTGTAATCAGAGGCTTCAATGCTGCTTCATCTACACAAAAGCCTCTCTTTAACATCTTCACCATCATAACTTCTGGCTCAACAGCTAGGGTTGCTGCAGGGAGGGTGGGTTGAAAAATAAAATTAGATTTGTCATTTTTTTTTCACATTTCTTTATAGTAGTTTTATAGGAAGAAAAGAATCCTTTACCTACATAAAGATACAGTATACATCTATCTATATCTCTATGTAACTGAATAATCTGCTTTGGCTTCTCTGCCTGCAATATACAGTGCCTACAAGTAGTATTCAACCCCCTGCAGATTTAGCAGGTTTACACATTCGAAATTAACTTGGCATTGTAACATTTGGACTGTAGATCAGCCTGGAAGTGTGAAATGCACTGCAGCAAAAAAGAATGTTATTTCTCATTTTTTTTTTTTTTTTAAATTGTGAAAAGTTTATTCAGAGGGTCATTTATTATTCAACCCCTCAAACCACCAGAATTTTGTTTGGTTCCCCTAAAGTATTAAGAAGTATTTCAGGCACAAAGAACAATGAGCTTCACATGTTTAGATTAATTATCTCTTTTTCGAGCATTTTCTGACTAATTAAGACCCTCCCCAAACTTGTGAACAGCACTCATACTTGGTCAACATGGGAAAGACAAAGGAGCATTCCAAGGCCATCAGAGACAAGATCGTGGAGGGTCACAAGGCTGGCAAGGGGTACAAAACCCTTTCCAAGGAGTTGGGCCTACCTGTCTCCACTGTTGGGAGCATCATCCGGAAGTGGAAGGCTTATGGAACTACTGTTAGCCTTCCACGGCCTGGACAGCCTTTGAAAGTTTCCACCCGTGCCGAGGCCAGGCTTGTCCGAAGAGTCAAGGCTAACCCAAGGACAACAAGGAAGGAGCTCCGGGAAGATCTCATGGCAGTGGGGACATTGGTTTCAGTCAATACCATAAGTAACGTCCTCCACCGCAATGGTCTCCGTTCCAGACGAGCCCGTAAGGTACCTTCACTTTCAAAGCATCATGTCAAGGCTCGTCTACAGTTTGCTCATGATCACTTGGAGGACTCTGAGACAGACTGGTTCAAGGTTCTCTGGTCTGATGAGACCAAGATCGAGATCTTTGGTGCCAACCACACACGTGACGTTTGGAGACTGGATGGCACTGCATACGACCCCAAGAATACCATCCCTACAGTCAAGCATGGTGGTGGCAGCATCATGCTGTGGGGCTGTTTCTCAGCCAAGGGGCCTGGCCATCTGGTCCGCATCCATGGGAAGATGGATAGCACGGCCTACCTGGAGATTTTGCCCAAGAACCTCCACTCCTCCATCAAGGATCTTAAGATGGGTCGTCATTTCATCTTCCAACAAGACAACAACCCAAAGCACACAGCCAAGAAGACCAGGGCCTGGTTTGAGAGGGAAAAAATCAAGGTGTTGCAGTGGCCTAGTCAGTCTCCTGACCTTAACCCAATTGAAAACTTGTGGAAGGAGCTCAAGATTAAAGTCCACATGAGACACCCAAAGAACCTAAATAACTTGGAGAAGATCTGCATGGAGGAGTGGGCCAAGATAACTCCAGAGACCTGTGCCGGCCTGATCAGGTCTTATAAAAGACGATTATTAGCTGTAATTGCAAACAAGGGTTATTCCACAAAATATTACACCTAGGGGTAGAATAATAATTGACCCACACTTTTATGTTGAAAATTTATTAAAATTTAACTGAGCAACATAACTTGTTGGTTTGTAAGATTTATGCATCTTTTAATAAATCCTGCTCTTGTTTGAAGTTTGCAGGCTCTAACTTATTTGCATCTTATCAAACCTGCTAAATCTGCAGGGGGTTAAATACTACTTGTAGGCACTGTAGTTCAAGATTACCAAATCCTCCTATGCCTCTCAGTACAGGCAGTGGCTCAATGGTAGAGCTGCTCCCTATGGACAAAGAACTCATGAGTTATAGTCTGTCCTGGGAAATCAGAGCAGGTGAGAGTTTAATTTCTGAGCTACTGTTCTTGAGTTAATTTATTCACTGCACTGAGGGAGAAGCAAAAGCAGTGAAGAGTGGGACTGCGGAGAGAGCCCTCAATTGGGTCAGTCCCACTGAATGTGGGATAATTGGGTGGTATGTTTTAGCTGTTTACCAAAACATATTCAGGATACAGTTATAAGATCATTATGTGAGTAAAGTGCAGACTCTCAGCTTTAATTTGTGGCAATTTACATTCTAATTGGAGTAAAGTTTTCGGAATTAGGCTATGTGTCCACGGTAGAATGTACCTGCGGATTTTTCTGCATGAAAATCCGCGACTTTCGCGGCAAATCCGCACCTTATTTTTGCCGCGGATTTGCCGCGGATTTACCGCAGATTTACCGCGGAATTGCCGCGGATTTATTTATTTTTTTCCGCACCAAAATCCGCACCAAAATCCGCAACAATAATTGACATGCTGCAGATTTTTCCGGATCAAAATCTGCGGCAAATCCGCCGCGGAAAAATCCGCAGCATGGACACAGCATTTCCAAAATGCCATTGAAATGGCTTGGAAGTGCCGCTGCTGCAGATTTTCGGCAAATCCGCGGCAAAATCCGCGCAAAATCCGCAGCGTGGGCACATAGCCTTACAGTTCTTTAATGTTGCTGTATCTTTTCCAAGGGTGACTCACACAGGACATAAATTAAAATATCACAGAAAGAGAAACAGCATTATTGACATCAAGTCAGGTAATCAATACAGTAGCAGATTGCAGTAGACCCCCATGAAAAAGGAGGGGACAGCACAGGTGTGGTTGCCTAGTTTTAAAAATGCAGACAGATATGGTTTGAATAGAGTGTCAGTCACACAGGTACGTGTGATACACAGTATTTGGCTTCCGGCCTTCTGATGATGCCCATACTATTATATTGGTGGGCTGCCCAACACTATATAAGTGAATCACACAAGGACAGACACCCTAATTCACCCAACCAACACTAAAGGACCTGGGTGAGTCCTGCATAAAGATGGAAAAATGAGCAACAAAAAATGAACAATGATATATAAAATACATGAGTTATTGGTCGATATTTTGGCCAACATACACAAGTTTTCAACCCACGTCAAGGGTCCTCCTGCTTGCAAGTCCCTACACTACATTCAAAAATAGATCACATAAATTGTACTGCATTCTGCTAATGCATTGGTAATCTGGCTTGGTGTTTTTAAGGCTGTTTCTTTTTCTGAGACTCATTTTCAGGGAACCAAAAGTAACTGAACAATTCATCATCAATTAACCCCTTCCCGACTTTTGACGTAAGTTTACATCATGGTCAGGAACGGGTTACTGCAAATTGACGTAAATTTATGTTATTAGAATCTCCCAGTCACTGTGTCGTATGACTTGGTGATTGGGGGAAGGTTCTCGCTTTTCCCCCACCATTTTTTTTCCTGGCCATTTGCTGGTATTAAACATGCACACAGATAACAGGTATGTGTGATGCACATTGTCTAGATTACAGCCTATTAATGACGCCCATCTGTGTGCATGTATAATACCAGCAACCACCCCCTCCATGATATTGTAGGTTGAGAGTGGCTGCCTCATCAGTATTCTGCACCTGTGTTGCCCCCATCTTTATCATAGGGGGCCATCTACATCCTGCTAGTGCTTTTGCCGTTTGATCTGTTGGCTAATAGCTGTTTTTGGTAAGGTTTTTTTTACTTTTATTGAATTTATGTCCTTTCCCGTGAATAATTTTGAATGTAGTGTAGGGACTCGTAAGCATAGGACGCCGGATTATGCACTCACAGATATCGCCGGATGCCCATATAAGTTTATATCATACTTACTTTATCATAGGGGGCCGCCTACATCCTGCTAGTGCTTTTGCTGTTTGACCTGTTGGCTAATAGCTGTTTTTGGTAAGGTTTTTTTTACTTTTATTGAATTTATGTCCTTTCCAGTGAATAATTTTGAATGTAGTGTAGGGACTCGTAAGCATAGGGACGCCGGATTATGCACTCGCAGATATCGCCGGATGCCCATATACATTTATGTGGACAAGAATCCAGCAATTAAAAATGGTGGTAGAAGGGATAGTGGATGGCAGCAAGCGCGCTGCAATTACCAAGGCTCCGTTGCGGCTATACACTGCTTCCAGGCCACCCATTCACTTCCGGGGTCACGTATTAGCTTTCATTGCATATTCACTGCTTTTCCCGCCCATCAGCATGTGTGATTGGTTGCAGTAAGATGCGCTCCCACCCTGAGTGACAGCGTCTAGCGCTTCCAATCACAGACATTCTGCGGATCTATTGGAGAGTAAAATTAAATAAATAAATAAAAATATCGGTGTATGACATCCATATTATGATACCCAGCACAGATAAACCCACGGCTACAGGCTGCAGCCTCCAGCTGTGTGCTTATCCTGACCGTGCATCAAAATGGGAGGAACCGCATGCGTTTTTTTTATTACTATTATTATTATTATTTAAATAAATAATTAAAAAAAACTTAAGTGCGGTCCCCCCAAGTTTGATACTCAGCTAAGATAAAGTCCAACAGCTGGGGGCTGGTATTCTCAGGCTGGGGAGACCTGTAACCGTATGCTTTATCTGTGCTAGGTATCATAATATGGGGTGAGCCTACGCCAACTGTGGAGACACGGGGCTCAGTGGGCGCTCTCGTCCACTAAAACCCGCCGCCTTTAGAAAGACAGCGTGGCTCAGGGCTCATCCCAACTGAACGCCGGCCTCCCTAACCGTGGGCGTAACACTACTCAGACAACACAGGGTGAGGGAACCACAATAATTAGACTTTATTGGATCCCCAAACAATTAACGGCACATAATACATAACCAGCAAAACACACAAATGTAACAGGCAACAGAGTCTCACCCTTCCGCTGGCTCACCAGGGATTTAGAATGTCCATGCCTCACAGGTTCCAAGCTGTATGAGGTTTGCAAAGTCTGTAACAGGTGACTGAACTGTCCCAACCTGAGTGTCCTCCTTAGGTAGTCCTGGTTTGATGATAAAATCCTGGCAGCCGGAGTCGAAATCCCTAGGCTGTGGATATGGTCTCCAACCGGATCCGGAGTCCCTAGATTGAAGCCATAAGATGTCCTGATCCTCCAGTCAGCTCCAAAGAGCTTAGACTGAATCCATCAACCATCAACAACCACTGGTGGCTTAAAGAAGTCCTTTTTATAGCCACAACCTTCCCCTTGGATACACTGCGTCCTCATCGATTGGTTGGACAAGATTGCTTCTCCCATTGGAGGAATTTCAAGCTGCATGGATAATGTTCATTTAAATGATGTGCTTAGAAAGGCTGAGGGTGTACATGTAAACTGGGAGCCACTGACTAGACAATGGCTACTAAGGTAATTACATTATCAATACACAACTACAATACAATGGTTACTGGAAATGTCTGGAGAACAATAGTCTAGATTTCAGTGGCCAACACAATTACATTGAGTCAAGAAGAGTCTTGTAAAAACAATGAGGGACTTCTCCCCCATCTATAGACAATCTATCATGCTGTCTGGCTGGATTTTAAGAAACGTTAACCCATGAGAGTCCATGTCGTCACATTCCTCCCCCTTCTTAATATTAGCCAGACATGATAGGCTTCCGATCATCCTTCTCCTCTTGTTGGGAAAGCCCATCCGCATTTCCATGGTTCTTGCCCTGTTTATGGGAGATGGAAAAATTGTAAGATTGTAATGCCAGACTCCACCTGAGCAAGCGTCCGTTGTCCCCGGCAGTGCGATTTAGCCAACTCAATGGATTGTGGTCAGTGAGGACTGTGAACTCATTGCCATAGAGGTAGGGCTGCAATTTTTTTAGGGCCCAGACTATGGCCAGGCATTCTTTTTCTATGGTGGCATAAGCCCTCTCTCGGTCCAACAGTTTCCGGGAGAGGTAAGCTATCGGATGTTCCTCACCGTTGTCCCCCACTTGGCTAAGTACAGCTCCTAGTCCTGTGTCCGATGCGTCTGTTTGGACAATGAATCTGCGACGGAAGTCAGGAGCAGTCAAGACTGGGCTTTAAGCTAGCCGGTCTTTCAATTGGAGGAACGCAGTTTCACATTCTGGGGTCCAGATAAGGTTACGGGCATATCTTTTGGTTGTGAGGTCAGTGAGCGGTTTTGCTATGGTACTGTAATTGGGGATAAACTTTCGATAGTAGTTTGCGGTTCCTAGAAATGCACGGACCTGTTTTTGATTGACCGGGCGTGGCCACTGGATAATGGCTTCTACTTTTGCAGGTTCGGGACGAATGCACCCACTTCCCACCCGATGTCCCAGGTATAGCACTTCGGCCATCCCCATTTGGCATTTGTCAGGTCGGATGGTGAGCTGGGCTTTGGCTACCCTCTGCAGCACCTGGGACACATGCTGAAGATGCTCTTCCCAAGTGTCGCTGAAGATAGCGATGTCATCCAAATAGGCCTGGGCATACCCCTGACATCCCTCTAGTAAATGGTCTACCATCCTCTGGAAGGTGGCTGGGGCGTTTTTCATCCCAAAAGGCATGCTGGTAAACTCAAAGAGGCCAAAAGGGGTTATGAAGGCCGATTTCTCTTGAGCGTTTTTTGTGAGTGGGATCTGCCAGTATCCCTTGCTCAAATCGAGGGTAGATATAAACCGAGACCCCCCTAACCTATCTAGTAGTTCATCCACCCGGGGCATGGGGTAAGCATCTGTAATCGTGACCTCATTGAGCCGTCTATAGTCCACACAGAAACGAGTACTCTTGTCCTTTTTTGGCACCAATACCACACTGGCAGCCCATGGGCTATGGGAGGGGACTATGACTCCCATATTTAACATGTCATCCACCTCGGCCTTCATCATTGCCAACACAGGAGGGGTCACCCGGTAGGCGGGTTGTCTTAGTGGGGTGGCTGCCCCTGTATTGACATGATGCTGGACCAGGGGGGTTCTACCAGGCTGACTTGTGAACAGGGTTTCATATGTTCCGAGTATGTCTGATATCTGTCGCTTTTGTGATGGACAAAGCTGCTCCCCTAGTGATACATCTTTTACCCCCATTTCCCTTTTGGAGTCCACTAATAGGTCTGGGATCTGGTCCAACTCTGGATCATCTAACTCTGGACAGCAAACTGCTAAATTGGTGACTTCTCGTTCCTCATAAGCTTTTAGCCTATTGATGTGGTAGGTACGCTCACGAACACCTGCTCGATCCAGGGCCACGGTGTAGTCAGTATTGCCACATTTCTTGGTAATGGTGAATGGACCCGCCCACATGGCTTGCAGCTTGTTTTTCCGCACCGGTACTAGTACTAGGACCTTCTGTCCACAGGCAAATTCTCGGGGCCGGGCAGTGCGGTCATAACATCGTTTTTGCATTTCTTTATAGTAGTTTTATAGGAAGAAAAGAATCCTTTACCTACATAAAGATACAGTATACATCTATCTATATCTCTATGTAACTGAATAATCTGCTTTGGCTTCTCTGCCTGCAATATACAGTGCCTACAAGTAGTATTCAACCCCCTGCAGATTTAGCAGGTTTACACATTCGAAATTAACTTGGCATTGTGACATTTGGACTGTAGATCAGCCTGGAAGTGTGAAATGCACTGCAGCAAAAAAGAATGTTATTTCTCATTTTTTTTTTTTTTTTAAATTGTGAAAAGTTTATTCAGAGGGTCATTTATTATTCAACCCCTCAAACCACCAGAATTCTGTTTGGTTTCCCTAAAGTATTAAGAAGTATTTCAGGCACAAAGAACAATGAGCTTCACATGTTTAGATTAATTATCTCTTTTTCCAGCATTTTCTGACTAATTAAGACCCTCCCCAAACTTGTGAACAGCACTCATACTTGGTCAACATGGGAAAGACAAAGGAGCATTCCAAGGCCATCAGAGACAAGATCGTGGAGGGTCACAAGGCTGGCAAGGGGTACAAAACCCTTTCCAAGGAGTTGGGCCTACCTGTCTCCACTGTTGGGAGCATCATCCGGAAGTGGAAGGCTTATGGAACTACTGTTAGCCTTCCACGGCCTGGACAGCCTTTGAAAGTTTCCACCCGTGCCGAGGCCAGGCTTGTCCGAAGAGTCAAGGCTAACCCAAGGACAACAAGGAAGGAGCTCCGGGAAGATCTCATGGCAGTGGGGACATTGGTTTCAGTCAATACCATAAGTAACGTACTCTACCGCAATGGTCTCCGTTCCAGACGAGCCCGTAAGGTACCTTTACTTTCAAAGCATCATGTCAAGGCTCGTCTACAGTTTGCTCATGATCACTTGGAGGACTCTGAGACAGACTGGTTCAAGGTTCTCTGGTCTGATGAGACCAAGATCGAGATCTTTGGTGCCAACCACACACGTGACGTTTGGAGACTGGATGGCACTGCATACGACCCCAAGAATACCATCCCTACAGTCAAGCATGGTGGTGGCAGCATCATGCTGTGGGGCTGTTTCTCAGCCAAGGGGCCTGGCCATCTGGTCCGCATCCATGGGAAGATGGATAGCACGGCCTACCTGGAGATTTTGCCCAAGAACCTCCACTCCTCCATCAAGGATCTTAAGATGGGTCGTCATTTCATCTTCCAACAAGACAACAACCCAAAGCACACAGCCAAGAAGACCAGGGCCTGGTTTGAGAGGGAAAAAATCAAGGTGTTGCAGTGGCCTAGTCAGTCTCCTGACCTTAACCCAATTGAAAACTTGTGGAAGGAGCTCAAGATTAAAGTCCACATGAGACACCCAAAGAACCTAAATAACTTGGAGAAGATCTGCATGGAGGAGTGGGCCAAGATAACTCCAGAGACCTGTGCCGGCCTGATCAGGTCTTATAAAAGACGATTATTAGCTGTAATTGCAAACAAGGGTTATTCCACAAAATATTAAACCTAGGGGTAGAATAATAATTGACCCACACTTTTATGTTGAAAATTTATTAAAATTTAACTGAGCAACATAACTTGTTGGTTTGTAAGATTTATGCATCTTTTAATAAATCCTGCTCTTGTTTGAAGTTTGCAGGCTCTAACTTATTTGCATCTTATCAAACCTGCTAAATCTGCAGGGGGTTAAATACTACTTGTAGGCACTGTAGTTCAAGATTACCAAATCCTCCTATGCCTCTCAGTACAGGCAGTGGCTCAATGGTAGAGCTGCTCCCTATGGACAAAGAACTCATGAGTTATAGTCTGTCCTGGGAAATCAGAGCAGGTGAGAGTTTAATTTCTGAGCTACTGTTCTTGAGTTAATTTATTCACTGCACTGAGGGAGAAGCAAAAGCAGTGAAGAGTGGGACTGCGGAGAGAGCCCTCAATTGGGTCAGTCCCACTGAATGTGGGATAATTGGGTGGTATGTTTTAGCTGTTTACCAAAACATATTCAGGATACAGTTATAAGATCATTATGTGAGTAAAGTGCAGACTCTCAGCTTTAATTTGTGGCAATTTACATTCTAATTGGAGTAAAGTTTTCGGAATTAGGCTATGTGTCCACGGTAGAATGTACCTGCGGATTTTTCTGCATGAAAATCCGCGACTTTCGCGGCAAATCCGCACCTTATTTTTGCCGCGGATTTGCCGCGGATTTACCGCGGATTTACCGCGGAATTGCCGCGGATTTATTTATTTTTTTCCGCACCAAAATCCGCAACAATAATTGACATGCTGCAGATTTTTCCGGATCAAAATCTGCGGAAAATCCGCAGCATGGACACAGCATTTCCAAAATGCCATTGAAATGGCTTGGAAGTGCCGCTGCTGCAGATTTTCGGCAAATCCGCGGCAAAATCCGCGCAAAATCCGCAGCGTGGGCACATAGCCTTACAGTTCTTTAATGTTGCTGTATCTTTTCCAAGGGTGACTCACACAGGACATAAATTAAAATATCACAGAAAGAGAAACAGCATTATTGACATCAAGTCAGGTAATCAATACAGTAGCAGATTGCAGTAGACCCCCATGAAAAAGGAGGGGACAGCACAGGTGTGGTTGTCTAGTTTTAAAAATGCAGACAGATATGGTTTGAATAGAGTGTCAGTCACACAGGTACGTGTGATACACAGTATTTGGCTTCCGGCCTTCTGATGATGCCCATACTATTATATTGGTGGGCTGCCCAACACTATATAAGTGAATCACACAAGGACAGACACCCTAATTCACCCAACCAACACTAAAGGACCTGGGTGAGTCCTGCATAAAGATGGAAAAATGAGCAACAAAAAATGAACAATGATATATAAAATACATGAGTTATTGGTCGATATTTTGGCCAACATACACAAGTTTTCAACCCACGTCAAGGGTCCTCCTGCTTGCAAGTCCCTACACTACATTCAAAAATAGATCACATAAATTGTACTGCATTCTGCTAATGCATTGGTAATCTGGCTTGGTGTTTTTAAGGCTGTTTCTTTTTCTGAGACTCATTTTCAGGGAACCAAAAGTAACTGAACAATTCATCATCAATTAACCCCTTCCCGACTTTTGACGTAAGTTTACATCATGGTCAGGAACGGGTTACTGCAAATTGACGTAAATTTATGTTATTAGAATCTCCCAGTCACTGTGTCGTATGACTTGGTGATTGGGGGAAGGTTCTCGCTTTTCCCCCACCATTTTTTTTCCTGGCCATTTGCTGGTATTAAACATGCACACAGATAACAGGTATGTGTGATGCACATTGTCTAGATTACAGCCTATTAATGACGCCCATCTGTGTGCATGTATAATACCAGCAACCACCCCCTCCATGATATTGTAGGTTGAGAGTGGCTGCCTCATCAGTATTCTGCACCTGTGTTGCCCCCATCTTTATCATAGGGGGCCATCTACATCCTGCTAGTGCTTTTGCCGTTTGATCTGTTGGCTAATAGCTGTTTTTGGTAAGGTTTTTTTTACTTTTATTGAATTTATGTCCTTTCCCGTGAATAATTTTGAATGTAGTGTAGGGACTCGTAAGCATAGGACGCCGGATTATGCACTCACAGATATCGCCGGATGCCCATATAAGTTTATATCATACTTACTTTATCATAGGGGGCCGCCTACATCCTGCTAGTGCTTTTGCTGTTTGACCTGTTGGCTAATAGCTGTTTTTGGTAAGGTTTTTTTTACTTTTATTGAATTTATGTCCTTTCCAGTGAATAATTTTGAATGTAGTGTAGGGACTCGTAAGCATAGGGACGCCGGATTATGCACTCGCAGATATCGCCGGATGCCCATATACATTTATGTGGACAAGAATCCAGCAATTAAAAATGGTGGTAGAAGGGATAGTGGATGGCAGCAAGCGCGCTGCAATTACCAAGGCTCCGTTGCGGCTATACACTGCTTCCAGGCCACCCATTCACTTCCGGGGTCACGTATTAGCTTTCATTGCATATTCACTGCTTTTCCCGCCCATCAGCATGTGTGATTGGTTGCAGTAAGATGCGCTCCCACCCTGAGTGACAGCGTCTAGCGCTTCCAATCACAGACATTCTGCGGATCTATTGGAGAGTAAAATTAAATAAATAAATAAAAATATCGGTGTATGACATCCATATTATGATACCCAGCACAGATAAACCCACGGCTACAGGCTGCAGCCTCCAGCTGTGTGCTTATCCTGACCGTGCATCAAAATGGGAGGAACCGCATGCGTTTTTTTTATTACTATTATTATTATTATTTAAATAAATAATTAAAAAAAACTTAAGTGCGGTCCCCCCAAGTTTGATACTCAGCTAAGATAAAGTCCAACAGCTGGGGGCTGGTATTCTCAGGCTGGGGAGACCTGTAACCGTATGCTTTATCTGTGCTAGGTATCATAATATGGGGTGAGCCTGCGCCAACTGTGGAGACACGGGGCTCAGTGGGCGCTCTCGTCCACTAAAACCCGCCGCCTTTAGAAAGACAGCGTGGCTCAGGGCTCATCCCAACTGAACGCCGGCCTCCCTAACCGTGGGCGTAACACTACTCAGACAACACAGGGTGAGGGAACCACAATAATTAGACTTTATTGGATCCCCAAACAATTAACGGCACATAATACATAACCAGCAAAACACACAAATGTAACAGGCAACAGAGTCTCACCCTTCCGCTGGCTCACCAGGGATTTAGAATGTCCATGCCTCACAGGTTCCAAGCTGTCTGAGGTTTGCAAAGTCTGTAACAGGTGACTGAACTGTCCCAACCTGAGTGTCCTCCTTAGGTAGTCCTGGTTTGATGATAAAATCCTGGCAGCCGGAGTCGAAATCCCTAGGCTGTGGATATGGTCTCCAACCGGATCCGGAGTCCCTAGATTGAAGCCATAAGATGTCCTGATCCTCCAGTCAGCTCCAAAGAGCTTAGACTGAATCCATCAACCATCAACAACCACTGGTGGCTTAAAGAAGTCCTTTTTATAGCCACAACCTTCCCCTTGGATACACTGTGTCCTCATCGATTGGTTGGACAAGATTGCTTCTCCCATTGGAGGAATTTCAAGCTGCATGGATAATGTTCATTTAAATGATGTGCTTAGAAAGGCTGAGGGTGTACATGTAAACTGGGAGCCACTGACTAGACAATGGCTACTAAGGTAATTACATTATCAATACACAACTACAATACAATGGTTACTGGAAATGTCTGGAGAACAATAGTCTAGATTTCAGTGGCCAACACAATTACATTGAGTCAAGAAGAGTCTTGTAAAAACAATGAGGGACTTCTCCCCCATCTATAGACAATCTATCATGCTGTCTGGCTGGATTTTAAGAAACGTTAACCCATGAGAGTCCATGTCGTCACATTCCTCCCCCTTCTTAATATTAGCCAGACATGATAGGCTTCCGATCATCCTTCTCCTCTTGTTGGGAAAGCCCATCCGCATTTCCATGGTTCTTGCCCTGTTTATGGGAGATGGAAAAATTGTAAGATTGTAATGCCAGACTCCACCTGAGCAAGCGTCCGTTGTCCCCGGCAGTGCGATTTAGCCAACTCAATGGATTGTGGTCAGTGAGGACTGTGAACTCATTGCCATAGAGGTAGGGCTGCAATTTTTTTAGGGCCCAGACTATGGCCAGGCATTCTTTTTCTATGGTGGCATAAGCCCTCTCTCGGTCCAACAGTTTCCGGGAGAGGTAAGCTATCGGATGTTCCTCACCGTTGTCCCCCACTTGGCTAAGTACAGCTCCTAGTCCTGTGTCCGATGCGTCTGTTTGGACAATGAATCTGCGACGGAAGTCAGGAGCAGTCAAGACTGGGCTTTAAGCTAGCCGGTCTTTCAATTGGAGGAACGCAGTTTCACATTCTGGGGTCCAGATAAGGTTACGGGCATATCTTTTGGTTGTGAGGTCAGTGAGCGGTTTTGCTATGGTACTGTAATTGGGGATAAACTTTCGATAGTAGTTTGCGGTTCCTAGAAATGCACGGACCTGTTTTTGATTGACCGGGCGTGGCCACTGGATAATGGCTTCTACTTTTGCAGGTTCGGGACGAATGCACCCACTTCCCACCCGATGTCCCAGGTATAGCACTTCGGCCATCCCCATTTGGCATTTGTCAGGTCGGATGGTGAGCTGGGCTTTGGCTACCCTCTGCAGCACCTGGGACACATGCTGAAGATGCTCTTCCCAAGTGTCGCTGAAGATAGCGATGTCATCCAAATAGGCCTGGGCATACCCCTGACATCCCTCTAGTAAATGGTCTACCATCCTCTGGAAGGTGGCTGGGGCGTTTTTCATCCCAAAAGGCATGCTGGTAAACTCAAAGAGGCCAAAAGGGGTTATGAAGGCCGATTTCTCTTGAGCGTTTTTTGTGAGTGGGATCTGCCAGTATCCCTTGCTCAAATCGAGGGTAGATATAAACCGAGACCCCCCTAACCTATCTAGTAGTTCATCCACCCGGGGCATGGGGTAAGCATCTGTAATCGTGACCTCATTGAGCCGTCTATAGTCCACACAGAAACGAGTACTCTTGTCCTTTTTTGGCACCAATACCACACTGGCAGCCCATGGGCTATGGGAGGGGACTATGACTCCCATATTTAACATGTCATCCACCTCGGCCTTCATCATTGCCAACACAGGAGGGGTCACCCGGTAGGCGGGTTGTCTTAGTGGGGTGGCTGCCCCTGTATTGACATGATGCTGGACCAGGGGGGTTCTACCAGGCTGACTTGTGAACAGGGTTTCATATGTTCCGAGTATGTCTGATATCTGTCGCTTTTGTGATGGACAAAGCTGCTCCCCTAGTGATACATCTTTTACCCCCATTTCCCTTTTGGAGTCCACTAATAGGTCTGGGATCTGGTCCAACTCTGGATCATCTAACTCTGGACAGCAAACTGCTAAATTGGTGACTTCTCGTTCCTCATAAGCTTTTAGCCTATTGATGTGGTAGGTACGCTCACGAACACTTGCTCGATCCAGGGCCACGGTGTAGTCAGTATTGCCACATTTCTTGGTAATGGTGAATGGACCCGCCCACATGGCTTGCAGCTTGTTTTTCCGCACCGGTACTAGTACTAGGACCTTCTGTCCACAGGCAAATTCTCGGGGCCGGGCAGTGCGGTCATAACATCGTTTTTGCATTTCTTTATAGTAGTTTTATAGGAAGAAAAGAATCCTTTACCTACATAAAGATACAGTATACATCTATCTATATCTCTATGTAACTGAATAATCTGCTTTGGCTTCTCTGCCTGCAATATACAGTGCCTACAAGTAGTATTCAACCCCCTGCAGATTTAGCAGGTTTACACATTCGAAATTAACTTGGCATTGTGACATTTGGACTGTAGATCAGCCTGGAAGTGTGAAATGCACTGCAGCAAAAAAGAATGTTATTTCTCATTTTTTTTTTTTTTTTTAAATTGTGAAAAGTTTATTCAGAGGGTCATTTATTATTCAACCCCTCAAACCACCAGAATTTTGTTTGGTTCCCCTAAAGTATTAAGAAGTATTTCAGGCACAAAGAACAATGAGCTTCACATGTTTAGATTAATTATCTCTTTTTCCAGCATTTTCTGACTAATTAAGACCCTCCCCAAACTTGTGAACAGCACTCATACTTGGTCAACATGGGAAAGACAAAGGAGCATTCCAAGGCCATCAGAGACAAGATCGTGGAGGGTCACAAGGCTGGCAAGGGGTACAAAACCCTTTCCAAGGAGTTGGGCCTACCTGTCTCCACTGTTGGGAGCATCATCCGGAAGTGGAAGGCTTATGGAACTACTGTTAGCCTTCCACGGCCTGGACAGCCTTTGAAAGTTTCCACCCGTGCCGAGGCCAGGCTTGTCCGAAGAGTCAAGGCTAACCCAAGGACAACAAGGAAGGAGCTCCGGGAAGATCTCATGGCAGTGGGGACATTGGTTTCAGTCAATACCATAAGTAACGTACTCCACCGCAATGGTCTCCGTTCCAGACGAGCCCGTAAGGTACCTTTACTTTCAAAGCAGCATGTCAAGGCTCGTCTACAGTTTGCTCATGATCACTTGGAGGACTCTGAGACAGACTGGTTCAAGGTTCTCTGGTCTGATGAGACCAAGATCGAGATCTTTGGTGCCAACCACACACGTGACCTTTGGAGACTGGATGGCACTGCATACGACCCCAAGAATACCATCCCTACAGTCAAGCATGGTGGTGGCAGCATCATGCTGTGGGGCTGTTTCTCAGCCAAGGGGCCTGGCCATCTGGTCCGCATCCATGGGAAGATGGATAGCACGGCCTACCTGGAGATTTTGCCCAAGAACCTCCACTCCTCCATCAAGGATCTTAAGATGGGTCGTCATTTCATCTTCCAACAAGACAACAACCCAAAGCACACAGCCAAGAAGACCAGGGCCTGGTTCGAGAGGGAAAAAATCAAGGTGTTGCAGTGGCCTAGTCAGTCTCCTGACCTTAACCCAATTGAAAACTTGTGGAAGGAGCTCAAGATTAAAGTCCACATGAGACACCCAAAGAACCTAAATAACTTGGAGAAGATCTGCATGGAGGAGTGGGCCAAGATAACTCCAGAGACCTGTGCCGGCCTGATCAGGTCTTATAAAAGACGATTATTAGCCGTAATTGCAAACAAGGGTTATTCCACAAAATATTAAACCTAGGGGTTGAATAATAATTGACCCACACTTTTATGTTGAAAATTTATTAAAATTTAACTGAGCAACATAACTTGTTGGTTTGTAAGATTTATGCATCTTTTAATAAATCCTGCTCTTGTTTGAAGTTTGCAGGCTCTAACTTATTTGCATCTTATCAAACCTGCTAAATCTGCAGGGGGTTAAATACTACTTGTAGGCACTGTAGTTCAAGATTACCAAATCCTCCTATGCCTCTCAGTACAGGCAGTGGCTCAATGGTAGAGCTGCTCCCTATGGACAAAGAACTCATGAGTTATAGTCTGTCCTGGGAAATCAGAGCAGGTGAGAGTTTAATTTCTGAGCTACTGTTCTTGAGTTAATTTATTCACTGCACTGAGGGAGAAGCAAAAGCAGTGAAGAGTGGGACTGCAGAGAGAGCCCTCAATTGGGTCAGTCCCACTGAATGTGGGATAATTGGGTGGTATGTTTTAGCTGTTTACCAAAACATATTCAGGATACAGTTATAAGATCATTATGTGAGTAAAGTGCAGACTCTCAGCTTTAATTTGTGGCAATTTACATTCTAATTGGAGTAAAGTTTTCGGAATTAGGCTATGTGTCCACGGTAGCATGTACCTGCGGATTTTTCTGCATGAAAATCCGCGACTTTCGCGGCAAATCCGCACCTTATTTTTGCCGCGGATTTGCCGCGGATTTACCGCGGATTTACCGCGGAATTGCCGCGGATTTATTTATTTTTTTCCGCACCAAAATCCGCAACAATAATTGACATGCTGCAGATTTTTCCGGATCAAAATCTGCGGAAAATCCGCAGCATGGACACAGCATTTCCAAAATGCCATTGAAATGGCTTGGAAGTGCCGCTGCTGCAGATTTTCGGCAAATCCGCGGCAAAATCCGCGCAAAATCCGCAGCGTGGGCACATAGCCTTACAGTTCTTTAATGTTGCTGTATCTTTTCCAAGGGTGACTCACACAGGACATAAATTAAAATATCACAGAAAGAGAAACAGCATTATTGACATCAAGTCAGGTAATCAATACAGTAGCAGATTGCAGTAGACCCCCATGAAAAAGGAGGGGACAGCACAGGTGTGGTTGCCTAGTTTTAAAAATGCAGACAGATATGGTTTGAATAGAGTGTCAGTCACACAGGTACGTGTGATACACAGTATTTGGCTTCCGGCCTTCTGATGATGCCCATACTATTATATTGGTGGGCTGCCCAACACTATATAAGTGAATCACACAAGGACAGACACCCTAATTCACCCAACCAACACTAAAGGACCTGGGTGAGTCCTGCATAAAGATGGAAAAATGAGCAACAAAAAATGAACAATGATATATAAAATACATGAGTTATTGGTCGATATTTTGGCCAACATACACAAGTTTTCAACCCACGTCAAGGGTCCTCCTGCTTGCAAGTCCCTACACTACATTCAAAAATAGATCACATAAATTGTACTGCATTCTGCTAATGCATTGGTAATCTGGCTTGGTGTTTTTAAGGCTGTTTCTTTTTCTGAGACTCATTTTCAGGGAACCAAAAGTAACTGAACAATTCATCATCAATTAACCCCTTCCCGACTTTTGACGTAAGTTTACATCATGGTCAGGAACGGGTTACTGCAAATTGACGTAAATTTATGTTATTAGAATCTCCCAGTCACTGTGTCGTATGACTTGGTGATTGGGGGAAGGTTCTCGCTTTTCCCCCACCATTTTTTTTCCTGGCCATTTGCTGGTATTAAACATGCACACAGATAACAGGTATGTGTGATGCACATTGTCTAGATTACAGCCTATTAATGACGCCCATCTGTGTGCATGTATAATACCAGCAACCACCCCCTCCATGATATTGTAGGTTGAGAGTGGCTGCCTCATCAGTATTCTGCACCTGTGTTGCCCCCATCTTTATCATAGGGGGCCATCTACATCCTGCTAGTGCTTTTGCCGTTTGATCTGTTGGCTAATAGCTGTTTTTGGTAAGGTTTTTTTTACTTTTATTGAATTTATGTCCTTTCCCGTGAATAATTTTGAATGTAGTGTAGGGACTCGTAAGCATAGGACGCCGGATTATGCACTCACAGATATCGCCGGATGCCCATATAAGTTTATATCATACTTACTTTATCATAGGGGGCCGCCTACATCCTGCTAGTGCTTTTGCTGTTTGACCTGTTGGCTAATAGCTGTTTTTGGTAAGGTTTTTTTTACTTTTATTGAATTTATGTCCTTTCCAGTGAATAATTTTGAATGTAGTGTAGGGACTCGTAAGCATAGGGACGCCGGATTATGCACTCGCAGATATCGCCGGATGCCCATATACATTTATGTGGACAAGAATCCAGCAATTAAAAATGGTGGTAGAAGGGATAGTGGATGGCAGCAAGCGCGCTGCAATTACCAAGGCTCCGTTGCGGCTATACACTGCTTCCAGGCCACCCATTCACTTCCGGGGTCACGTATTAGCTTTCATTGCATATTCACTGCTTTTCCCGCCCATCAGCATGTGTGATTGGTTGCAGTAAGATGCGCTCCCACCCTGAGTGACAGCGTCTAGCGCTTCCAATCACAGACATTCTGCGGATCTATTGGAGAGTAAAATTAAATAAATAAATAAAAATATCGGTGTATGACATCCATATTATGATACCCAGCACAGATAAACCCACGGCTACAGGCTGCAGCCTCCAGCTGTGTGCTTATCCTGACCGTGCATCAAAATGGGAGGAACCGCATGCGTTTTTTTTATTACTATTATTATTATTATTTAAATAAATAATTAAAAAAAACTTAAGTGCGGTCCCCCCAAGTTTGATACTCAGCTAAGATAAAGTCCAACAGCTGGGGGCTGGTATTCTCAGGCTGGGGAGACCTGTAACCGTATGCTTTATCTGTGCTAGGTATCATAATATGGGGTGAGCCTACGCCAACTGTGGAGACACGGGGCTCAGTGGGCGCTCTCATCCACTAAAACCCGCCGCCTTTAGAAAGACAGCGTGGCTCAGGGCTCATCCCAACTGAACGCCGGCCTCCCTAACCGTGGGCGTAACACTACTCAGACAACACAGGGTGAGGGAACCACAATAATTAGACTTTATTGGATCCCCAAACAATTAACGGCACATAATACATAACCAGCAAAACACACAAATGTAACAGGCAACAGAGTCTCACCCTTCCGCTGGCTCACCAGGGATTTAGAATGTCCATGCCTCACAGGTTCCAAGCTGTCTGAGGTTTGCAAAGTCTGTAACAGGTGACTGAACTGTCCCAACCTGAGTGTCCTCCTTAGGTAGTCCTGGTTTGATGATAAAATCCTGGCAGCCGGAGTCGAAATCCCTAGGCTGTGGATATGGTCTCCAACCGGATCCGGAGTCCCTAGATTGAAGCCATAAGATGTCCTGATCCTCCAGTCAGCTCCAAAGAGCTTAGACTGAATCCATCAACCATCAACAACCACTGGTGGCTTAAAGAAGTCCTTTTTATAGCCACAACCTTCCCCTTGGATACACTGCGTCCTCATCGATTGGTTGGACAAGATTGCTTCTCCCATTGGAGGAATTTCAAGCTGCATGGATAATGTTCATTTAAATGATGTGCTTAGAAAGGCTGAGGGTGTACATGTAAACTGGGAGCCACTGACTAGACAATGGCTACTAAGGTAATTACATTATCAATACACAACTACAATACAATGGTTACTGGAAATGTCTGGAGAACAATAGTCTAGCTTTCAGTGGCCAACACAATTACATTGAGTCAACAAGAGTCTTGTAAAAACAATGAGGGACTTCTCCCCCATCTATAGACAATCTATCATGCTGTCTGGCTGGATTTTAAGAAACGTTAACCCATGAGAGTCCATGTCGTCACATTCCTCCCCCTTCTTAATATTAGCCAGACATGATAGGCTTCCGATCATCCTTCTCCTCTTGTTGGGAAAGCCCATCCGCATTTCCATGGTTCTTGCCCTGTTTATGGGAGATGGAAAAATTGTAAGATTGTAATGCCAGACTCCACCTGAGCAAGCGTCCGTTGTCCCCGGCAGTGCGATTTAGCCAACTCAATGGATTGTGGTCAGTGAGGACTGTGAACTCATTGCCATAGAGGTAGGGCTGCAATTTTTTTAGGGCCCAGACTATGGCCAGGCATTCTTTTTCTATGGTGGCATAAGCCCTCTCTCGGTCCAACAGTTTCCGGGAGAGGTAAGCTATCGGATGTTCCTCACCGTTGTCCCCCACTTGGCTAAGTACAGCTCCTAGTCCTGTGTCCGATGCGTCTGTTTGGACAATGAATCTGCGACGGAAGTCAGGAGCAGTCAAGACTGGGCTTTGGGCTAGCCGGTCTTTCAATTGGAGGAACGCAGTTTCACATTCTGGGGTCCAGATAAGGTTACGGGCATATCTTTTGGTTGTGAGGTCAGTGAGCGGTTTTGCTATGGTACTGTAATTGGGGATAAACTTTCGATAGTAGTTTGCGGTTCCTAGAAATGCACGGACCTGTTTTTGATTGACCGGGCGTGGCCACTGGATAATGGCTTCTACTTTTGCAGGTTCGGGACGAATGCACCCACTTCCCACCCGATGTCCCAGGTATAGCACTTCGGCCATCCCCATTTGGCATTTGTCAGGTCGGATGGTGAGCTGGGCTTTGGCTACCCTCTGCAGCACCTGGGACACATGCTGAAGATGCTCTTCCCAAGTGTCGCTGAAGATAGCGATGTCATCCAAATAGGCCTGGGCATACCCCTGACATCCCTCTAGTAAATGGTCTACCATCCTCTGGAAGGTGGCTGGGGCGTTTTTCATCCCAAAAGGCATGCTGGTAAACTCAAAGAGGCCAAAAGGGGTTATGAAGGCCGATTTCTCTTGAGCGTTTTTTGTGAGTGGGATCTGCCAGTATCCCTTGCTCAAATCGAGGGTAGATATAAACCGAGACCCCCCTAACCTATCTAGTAGTTCATCCACCCGGGGCATGGGGTAAGCATCTGTAATCGTGACCTCATTGAGCCGTCTATAGTCCACACAGAAACGAGTACTCTTGTCCTTTTTTGGCACCAATACCACACTGGCAGCCCATGGGCTATGGGAGGGGACTATGACTCCCATATTTAACATGTCATCCACCTCGGCCTTCATCATTGCCAACACAGGAGGGGTCACCCGGTAGGCGGGTTGTCTTAGTGGGGTGGCTGCCCCTGTATTGACATGATGCTGGACCAGGGGGGTTCTACCAGGCTGACTTGTGAACAGGGTTTCATATGTTCCGAGTATGTCTGATATCTGTCGCTTTTGTGATGGACAAAGCTGCTCCCCTAGTGATACATCTTTTACCCCCATTTCCCTTTTGGAGTCCACTAATAGGTCTGGGATCTGGTCCAACTCTGGATCATCTAACTCTGGACAGCAAACTGCTAAATTGGTGACTTCTCGTTCCTCATAAGCTTTTAGCCTATTGATGTGGTAGGTACGCTCACGAACACCTGCTCGATCCAGGGCCACGGTGTAGTCAGTATTGCCACATTTCTTGGTAATGGTGAATGGACCCGCCCACATGGCTTGCAGCTTGTTTTTCCGCACCGGTACTAGTACTAGGACCTTCTGTCCACAGGCAAATTCTCGGGGCCGGGCAGTGCGGTCATAACATCGTTTTTGCATTTCTTTATAGTAGTTTTATAGGAAGAAAAGAATCCTTTACCTACATAAAGATACAGTATACATCTATCTATATCTCTATGTAACTGAATAATCTGCTTTGGCTTCTCTGCCTGCAATATACAGTGCCTACAAGTAGTATTCAACCCCCTGCAGATTTAGCAGGTTTACACATTCGAAATTAACTTGGCATTGTGACATTTGGACTGTAGATCAGCCTGGAAGTGTGAAATGCACTGCAGCAAAAAAGAATGTTATTTCTCATTTTTTTTTTTTTTTTTAAATTGTGAAAAGTTTATTCAGAGGGTCTATTATTATTCAACCCCTCAAACCACCAGAATTTTGTTTGGTTCCCCTAAAGTATTAAGAAGTATTTCAGGCACAAAGAACAATGAGCTTCACATGTTTAGATTAATTATCTCTTTTTCCAGCATTTTCTGACTAATTAAGACCCTCCCCAAACTTGTGAACAGCACTCATACTTGGTCAACATGGGAAAGACAAAGGAGCATTCCAAGGCCATCAGAGACAAGATCGTGGAGGGTCACAAGGCTGGCAAGGGGTACAAAACCCTTTCCAAGGAGTTGGGCCTACCTGTCTCCACTGTTGGGAGCATCATCCGGAAGTGGAAGGCTTATGGAACTACTGTTAGCCTTCCACGGCCTGGACAGCCTTTGAAAGTTTCCACCCGTGCCGAGGCCAGGCTTGTCCGAAGAGTCAAGGCTAACCCAAGGACAACAAGGAAGGAGCTCCGGGAAGATCTCATGGCAGTGGGGACATTGGTTTCAGTCAATACCATAAGTAACGTACTCCACCGCAATGGTCTCCGTTCCAGACGAGCCCGTAAGGTACCTTTACTTTCAAAGCATCATGTCAAGGCTCGTCTACAGTTTGCTCATGATCACTTGGAGGACTCTGAGACAGACTGGTTCAAGGTTCTCTGGTCTGATGAGACCAAGATCGAGATCTTTGGTGCCAACCACACACGTGACGTTTGGAGACTGGATGGCACTGCATACGACCCCAAGAATACCATCCCTACAGTCAAGCATGGTGGTGGCAGCATCATGCTGTGGGGCTGTTTCTCAGCCAAGGGGCCTGGCCATCTGGTCCGCATCCATGGGAAGATGGATAGCACGGCCTACCTGGAGATTTTGCCCAAGAACCTCCACTCCTCCATCAAGGATCTTAAGATGGGTCGTCATTTCATCTTCCAACAAGACAACAACCCAAAGCACACAGCCAAGAAGACCAGGGCCTGGTTCGAGAGGGAAAAAATCAAGGTGTTGCAGTGGCCTAGTCAGTCTCCTGACCTTAACCCAATTGAAAACTTGTGGAAGGAGCTCAAGATTAAAGTCCACATGAGACACCCAAAGAACCTAAATAACTTGGAGAAGATCTGCATGGAGGAGTGGGCCAAGATAACTCCAGAGACCTGTGCCGGCCTGATCAGGTCTTATAAAAGACGATTATTAGCCGTAATTGCAAACAAGGGTTATTCCACAAAATATTAAACCTAGGGGTTGAATAATAATTGACCCACACTTTTATGTTGAAAATTTATTAAAATTTAACTGAGCAACATAACTTGTTGGTTTGTAAGATTTATGCATCTTTTAATAAATCCTGCTCTTGTTTGAAGTTTGCAGGCTCTAACTTATTTGCATCTTATCAAACCTGCTAAATCTGCAGGGGGTTAAATACTACTTGTAGGCACTGTAGTTCAAGATTACCAAATCCTCCTATGCCTCTCAGTACAGGCAGTGGCTCAATGGTAGAGCTGCTCCCTATGGACAAAGAACTCATGAGTTATAGTCTGTCCTGGGAAATCAGAGCAGGTGAGAGTTTAATTTCTGAGCTACTGTTCTTGAGTTAATTTATTCACTGCACTGAGGGAGAAGCAAAAGCAGTGAAGAGTGGGACTGCGGAGAGAGCCCTCAATTGGGTCAGTCCCACTGAATGTGGGATAATTGGGTGGTATGTTTTAGCTGTTTACCAAAACATATTCAGGATACAGTTATAAGATCATTATGTGAGTAAAGTGCAGACTCTCAGCTTTAATTTGTGGCAATTTACATTCTAATTGGAGTAAAGTTTTCGGAATTAGGCTATGTGTCCACGGTAGAATGTACCTGCGGATTTTTCTGCATGAAAATCCGCGACTTTCGCGGCAAATCCGCACCTTATTTTTGCCTCGGATTTGCCGCGGATTTACCGCGGATTTACCGCGGAATTGCCGCGGATTTATTTATTTTTTTCCGCACCAAAATCCGCAACAATAATTGACATGCTGCAGATTTTTCCGGATCAAAATCTGCGGAAAATCCGCAGCATGGACACAGCATTTCCAAAATGCCATTGAAATGGCTTGGAAGTGCCACTGCTGCAGATTTTCGGCAAATCCGCGGCAAAATCCGCGCAAAATCCGCAGCGTGGGCACATAGCCTTACAGTTCTTTAATGTTGCTGTATCTTTTCCAAGGGTGACTCACACAGGACATAAATTAAAATATCACAGAAAGAGAAACAGCATTATTGACATCAAGTCAGGTAATCAATACAGTAGCAGATTGCAGTAGACCCCCATGAAAAAGGAGGGGACAGCACAGGTGTGGTTGCCTAGTTTTAAAAATGCAGACAGATATGGTTTGAATAGAGTGTCAGTCACACAGGTACGTGTGATACACAGTATTTGGCTTCCGGCCTTCTGATGATGCCCATACTATTATATTGGTGGGCTGCCCAACACTATATAAGTGAATCACACAAGGACAGACACCCTAATTCACCCAACCAACACTAAAGGACCTGGGTGAGTCCTGCATAAAGATGGAAAAATGAGCAACAAAAAATGAACAATGATATATAAAATACATGAGTTATTGGTCGATATTTTGGCCAACATACACAAGTTTTCAACCCACGTCAAGGGTCCTCCTGCTTGCAAGTCCCTACACTACATTCAAAAATAGATCACATAAATTGTACTGCATTCTGCTAATGCATTGGTAATCTGGCTTGGTGTTTTTAAGGCTGTTTCTTTTTCTGAGACTCATTTTCAGGGAACCAAAAGTAACTGAACAATTCATCATCAATTAACCCCTTCCCGACTTTTGACGTAAGTTTACATCATGGTCAGGAACGGGTTACTGCAAATTGACGTAAATTTATGTTATTAGAATCTCCCAGTCACTGTGTCGTATGACTTGGTGATTGGGGGAAGGTTCTCGCTTTTCCCCCACCATTTTTTTTCCTGGCCATTTGCTGGTATTAAACATGCACACAGATAACAGGTATGTGTGATGCACATTGTCTAGATTACAGCCTATTAATGACGCCCATCTGTGTGCATGTATAATACCAGCAACCATCCCCTCCATGATATTGTAGGTTGAGAGTGGCTGCCTCATCAGTATTCTGCACCTGTGTTGCCCCCATCTTTATCATAGGGGGCCATCTACATCCTGCTAGTGCTTTTGCCGTTTGATCTGTTGGCTAATAGCTGTTTTTGGTAAGGTTTTTTTTACTTTTATTGAATTTATGTCCTTTCCCGTGAATAATTTTGAATGTAGTGTAGGGACTCGTAAGCATAGGACGCCGGATTATGCACTCACAGATATCGCCGGATGCCCATATAAGTTTATATCATACTTACTTTATCATAGGGGGCCGCCTACATCCTGCTAGTGCTTTTGCTGTTTGACCTGTTGGCTAATAGCTGTTTTTGGTAAGGTTTTTTTTACTTTTATTGAATTTATGTCCTTTCCAGTGAATAATTTTGAATGTAGTGTAGGGACTCGTAAGCATAGGGACGCCGGATTATGCACTCGCAGATATCGCCGGATGCCCATATACATTTATGTGGACAAGAATCCAGCAATTAAAAATGGTGGTAGAAGGGATAGTGGATGGCAGCAAGCGCGCTGCAATTACCAAGGCTCCGTTGCGGCTATACACTGCTTCCAGGCACCCATTCACTTCCGGGGTCACGTATTAGCTTTCATTGCATATTCACTGCTTTTCCCGCCCATCAGCATGTGTGATTGGTTGCAGTAAGATGCGCTCCCACCCTGAGTGACAGCGTCTAGCGCTTCCAATCACAGACATTCTGCGGATCTATTGGAGAGTAAAATTAAATAAATAAATAAAAATATCGGTGTATGACATCCATATTATGATACCCAGCACAGATAAACCCACGGCTACAGGCTGCAGCCTCCAGCTGTGTGCTTATCCTGACCGTGCATCAAAATGGGAGGAACCGCATGCGTTTTTTTTATTACTATTATTATTATTATTTAAATAAATAATTAAAAAAAACTTAAGTGCGGTCCCCCCAAGTTTGATACTCAGCTAAGATAAAGTCCAACAGCTGGGGGCTGGTATTCTCAGGCTGGGGAGACCTGTAACCGTATGCTTTATCTGTGCTAGGTATCATAATATGGGGTGAGCCTACGCCAACTGTGGAGACACGGGGCTCAGTGGGCGCTCTCGTCCACTAAAACCCGCCGCCTTTAGAAAGACAGCGTGGCTCAGGGCTCATCCCAACTGAACGCCGGCCTCCCTAACCGTGGGCGTAACACTACTCAGACAACACAGGGTGAGGGAACCACAATAATTAGACTTTATTGGATCCCCAAACAATTAACGGCACATAATACATAACCAGCAAAACACACAAATGTAACAGGCAACAGAGTCTCACCCTTCCGCTGGCTCACCAGGGATTTAGAATGTCCATGCCTCACAGGTTCCAAGCTGTCTGAGGTTTGCAAAGTCTGTAACAGGTGACTGAACTGTCCCAACCTGAGTGTCCTCCTTAGGTAGTCCTGGTTTGATGATAAAATCCTGGCAGCCGGAGTCGAAATCCCTAGGCTGTGGATATGGTCTCCAACCGGATCCGGAGTCCCTAGATTGAAGCCATAAGATGTCCTGATCCTCCAGTCAGCTCCAAAGAGCTTAGACTGAATCCATCAACCATCAACAACCACTGGTGGCTTAAAGAAGTCCTTTTTATAGCCACAACCTTCCCCTTGGATACACTGCGTCCTCATCGATTGGTTGGACAAGATTGCTTCTCCCATTGGAGGAATTTCAAGCTGCATGGATAATGTTCATTTAAATGATGTGCTTAGAAAGGCTGAGGGTGTACATGTAAACTGGGAGCCACTGACTAGACAATGGCTACTAAGGTAATTACATTATCAATACACAACTACAATACAATGGTTACTGGAAATGTCTGGAGAACAATAGTCTAGCTTTCAGTGGCCAACACAATTACATTGAGTCAACAAGAGTCTTGTAAAAACAATGAGGGACTTCTCCCCCATCTATAGACAATCTATCATGCTGTCTGGCTGGATTTTAAGAAACGTTAACCCATGAGAGTCCATGTCGTCACATTCCTCCCCCTTCTTAATATTAGCCAGACATGATAGGCTTCCGATCATCCTTCTCCTCTTGTTGGGAAAGCCCATCCGCATTTCCATGGTTCTTGCCCTGTTTATGGGAGATGGAAAAATTGTAAGATTGTAATGCCAGACTCCACCTGAGCAAGCGTCCGTTGTCCCCGGCAGTGCGATTTAGCCAACTCAATGGATTGTGGTCAGTGAGGACTGTGAACTCTTTGCCATAGAGGTAGGGCTGCAATTTTTTTAGGGCCCAGACTATGGCCAGGCATTCTTTTTCTATGGTGGCATAAGCCCTCTCTCGGTCCAACAGTTTCCGGGAGAGGTAAGCTATCGGATGTTCCTCACCGTTGTCCCCCACTTGGCTAAGTACAGCTCCTAGTCCTGTGTCCGATGCGTCTGTTTGGACAATGAATCTGCGACGGAAGTCAGGAGCAGTCAAGACTGGGCTTTGGGCTAGCCGGTCTTTCAATTGGAGGAACGCAGTTTCACATTCTGGGGTCCAGATAAGGTTACGGGCATATCTTTTGGTTGTGAGGTCAGTGAGCGGTTTTGCTATGGTACTGTAATTGGGGATAAACTTTCGATAGTAGTTTGCGGTTCCTAGAAATGCACGGACCTGTTTTTGATTGACCGGGCGTGGCCACTGGATAATGGCTTCTACTTTTGCAGGTTCGGGACGAATGCACCCACTTCCCACCCGATGTCCCAGGTATAGCACTTCGGCCATCCCCATTTGGCATTTGTCAGGTCGGATGGTGAGCTGGGCTTTGGCTACCCTCTGCAGCACCTGGGACACATGCTGAAGATGCTCTTCCCAAGTGTCGCTGAAGATAGCGATGTCATCCAAATAGGCCTGGGCATACCCCTGACATCCCTCTAGTAAATGGTCTACCATCCTCTGGAAGGTGGCTGGGGCGTTTTTCATCCCAAAAGGCATGCTGGTAAACTCAAAGAGGCCAAAAGGGGTTATGAAGGCCGATTTCTCTTGAGCGTTTTTTGTGAGTGGGATCTGCCAGTATCCCTTGCTCAAATCGAGGGTAGATATAAACCGAGACCCCCCTAACCTATCTAGTAGTTCATCCACCCGGGGCATGGGGTAAGCATCTGTAATCGTGACCTCATTGAGCCGTCTATAGTCCACACAGAAACGAGTACTCTTGTCCTTTTTTGGCACCAATACCACACTGGCAGCCCATGGGCTATGGGAGGGGACTATGACTCCCATATTTAACATGTCATCCACCTCGGCCTTCATCATTGCCAACACAGGAGGGGTCACCCGGTAGGCGGGTTGTCTTAGTGGGGTGGCTGCCCCTGTATTGACATGATGCTGGACCAGGGGGGTTCTACCAGGCTGACTTGTGAACAGGGTTTCATATGTTCCGAGTATGTCTGATATCTGTCGCTTTTGTGATGGACAAAGCTGCTCCCCTAGTGATACATCTTTTACCCCCATTTCCCTTTTGGAGTCCACTAATAGGTCTGGGATCTGGTCCAACTCTGGATCATCTAACTCTGGACAGCAAACTGCTAAATTGGTGACTTCTCGTTCCTCATAAGCTTTTAGCCTATTGATGTGGTAGGTACGCTCACGAACACCTGCTCGATCCAGGGCCACGGTGTAGTCAGTATTGCCACATTTCTTGGTAATGGTGAATGGACCCGCCCACATGGCTTGCAGCTTGTTTTTCCGCACCGGTACTAGTACTAGGACCTTCTGTCCACAGGCAAATTCTCGGGGCCGGGCAGTGCGGTCATAACATCGTTTTTGCCTTTCCTGAGCCACTTCTAAATTCCCATGGGCTAACGCCATGAGGTGCCTCATCCTTTCCCTAAACTTTTGAACATAGTCCAGTATGGGAACCTCTTCTGTGGGGAAGGTGCCCTCCCAACTCTCTCGTACCAGCTCTAGGGGCCCTCGTACTTTTCGGCCGTACAGCAATTCAAAGGGAGAGAACCCAGTGGAGTCCTGCGGCACCTCCCGGTAAGCAAAAAGGAGCTGCTGCAAGTTTTTCTCCCAGTCCCCCCCCTCGGACTCCACATATCGGCTAATGAGCTGTTTGAGCGTTTTGTTGAAGCGCTCACACAATCCATTTGTTTCAGGATGGTAGGGGGTTGTGCGCATGGGGCGGACTCCATGTTTTTCCCACAGGGTGTGAATCAGTTCACTTTGGAACTGTGCCCCCTGGTCAGTCAATACTTCCTGTGGAAACCCTACCCGGCTAAAGATGTCCAGTAGAGCTTGAGCCACGTGCTCTGCATCTATGGAGGTTAAGGCAGTGGCTTCTGGGTAACGGGTGGCAAAGTCTACCAGGGTGAGGATGAATCTTTTTCCACTGCGGCTGGGGATGGCTAAGGGGCCTACTATATCAATGGCAACTCTCTGGAACGGTTCTCCTATCAAGGGCATGGGTTGAAGTGGGGCACGGCATGGGGCTCCCCCCATACGCTGACACACTGGGCAAGAGGCTCTGTATTTTTGCACTTCTTGAGTGACCCTTGGCCAGAAAAAACTACGCAGCAGGCGGGCCCGAGTCTTTTTGGTCCCCATGTGCCCAGCCGCAGGAACATCATGAGCTAAACGCAACAGTTGGGGTCGGTATGGCTGGGGTACCACAAGCTGATGTACACGGGTCCAGGGTTTTTCTGGGCAGGATGCGGGCTTCTCCCGATATAAGAGGCCTTTTTCCCATCTATATACCTCCCCCTGATTTCCTCCCCCAGGTTGGCTTGCCGCACTACGGATAAGCTCTAAGGTGGGGTCTGACAGTTTAGCTTCCCTGAACTCTTTACGATCTATCTCCCCCCAATCAATGGCCACAGTTGGGTCTGATGTACTCACATTTGTTGGCTCTGATGAGGAGGCTGAAGATTGAGGAGTTGGGTTCTCCTCTGATGGGCTGGAAGAAAGACCTGCACCAGGATGGTGTTTGGCTTGGCTGCGGGTGATGGCGGTGACAAACTGGCTGTATAGTCCTTGTCCTAGGTCATTTCCCAAAATTACAGGGGTGGGGAGGCCGTCCATGAGCCCCACTTCAACCTCTCCTTGGTCAGTTCCCCAGTCCAACTGCACTCGTGCCAGAGGGATGTTCGAGCGCTGGCCCCCAGCAAGGATGATGGTCACTTGGCGGCCAGGTAAATGATGTTCTGTGGGAACAATATCTGGGCTGACCAGGGTGATG
Organism: Anomaloglossus baeobatrachus; assembly: GCF_048569485.1. NCBI lineage: Eukaryota > Metazoa > Chordata > Amphibia > Anura > Aromobatidae > Anomaloglossus > Anomaloglossus baeobatrachus. The sequence goes on along the minus strand of NC_134354.1, from coordinate 174,269,634 downwards.
GAATATCCCGAGTCTCGAAGTCCCTGAGCCTGTATATCACCGACCTTGACCGTCTGGATGTGGGGATGGAGGTTAGCTGGTGTACGGTGTCCGGCCTGCCGTAGGGTGTGGACTGGATAAACCACTTCCTCAGCTATTGGTGTTTCTCGGGAGTAGCATTCCTCAGGTCTCGTTGGTTCATCTCGGCATATGTTGACTGGTAGACGGGCTCCAGGCATGGGGTCCCGGTTTTGTAGACACTCTTTGGCCATGTGTCCAAGGCGCCCACACGTATAACAGCGCCGTGGGTTAGACAAGTCACCCACCCTGTTGGTAAACCTTTGTCTTGTTGGGGCTTCTGTGGGGTAACGAGTTAGTCCAGCACGTGAGTCTGGGGGTCGCTTGGATCCATGGTTGAGGGACCTATTGGGCCTCCAGCTGGGTCGGTTGGCTGTAAATTCGTCAGCCAATCGCGCTGCTTGCTCTGGGGTGTCGGGCTTCCTGTCAGCTACCCATTCTCGGATTTCCGGGTCCATCTGCACCAGCAGCTGTTCAAGCACTATCACATCACGGAGGGCAGCAGCGGAGTGGGCAGCCCGTCCATGGAGCCAGCGATTACAGTGTCGTCGGAGTTGACTGCCAAATTCGACGTACGAGACACCCTGGCGAGACATAGTCCGGAACTTAGTGCGATGTCTCTCGGGTGTTATGGTAAAAAGGGCCAACAAACTGTCCTTAATAATTCCGTAGTCCAAGCAGTCCTGAGGCCCAAGTGATCGGACAGCCTCCTGGGCCCGGACCGGCAAGCTTGTCCACAGGTATTTTGACCACTCATCTGTGGGCACCTGGTGCATACGCATTAGCATCTCAAAGTTTTGCAAGTGTTCATCTATCTCAGTGCTGGAATCATTAAACACTGGCACATCCCTGTAGCGAAGATGACTTCCTTGGTGGTGGTCTATCCTGGAGGTAGGTGCTGATGGTGAGGAAATTGGAAATCCAAACACAAATTGCAGAACACCAGCCCTCTCTTCCCTTGAAGCTTCAGGCCCCAATGCAGTAAACAATTCCTTGACTCGGTCTGCTTGGGTTTGGTTTGTTTCCAGACTGTCACTGGATCTAGGATGAGATACAGGGTTTACCTCCTCTGATACCACAACGGCAGTGTCCTCATCATCCTCTGCATCATTCTGGGCATCCCAACAGACTAATTTCCGGATCAAGTCTGACCGAGTGTCAGTGTTCCTGTAGTCAATCTTTCGCATCTGGCACAGATCCTGTAGCATCCATTTACTGCTGCGGTCGTAACTCCTCTCTGGTCCTTGTCCCATGGCTGAGCTGGTGGGGTTGGACATGGCAGCGTCCGAAACCTGAATGCCTCCCCTATGGCCTGCTGGGTATGCTTATGTGCCTCCCTGGTTGTTGAGCCCTGGACGGTGTCCGAAAACACCAGTCCACTGCAGCTCCCCTGGGTAAACCAGGCTGAGTAGTATCCCACTGCTGCCACCAATTGTGGAGACACGGGGCTCAGTGGGCGCTCTCGTCCACTAAAACCCGCCGCCTTTAGAAAGACAGCGTGGCTCAGGGCTCATCCCAACTGAACGCCGGCCTCCCTAACCGTGGGCGTAACACTACTCAGACAACACAGGGTGAGGGAACCACAATAATTAGACTTTATTGGATCCCCAAACAATTAACGGCACATAATACATAACCAGCAAAACACACAAATGTAACAGGCAACAGAGTCTCACCCTTCCGCTGGCTCACCAGGGATTTAGAATGTCCATGCCTCACAGGTTCCAAGCTGTCTGAGGTTTGCAAAGTCTGTAACAGGTGACTGAACTGTCCCAACCTGAGTGTCCTCCTTAGGTAGTCCTGGTTTGATGATAAAATCCTGGCAGCCGGAGTCGAAATCCCTAGGCTGTGGATATGGTCTCCAACCGGATCCGGAGTCCCTAGATTGAAGCCATAAGATGTCCTGATCCTCCAGTCAGCTCCAAAGAGCTTAGACTGAATCCATCAACCATCAACAACCACTGGTGGCTTAAAGAAGTCCTTTTTATAGCCACAACCTTCCCCTTGGATACACTGCGTCCTCATCGATTGGTTGGACAAGATTGCTTCTCCCATTGGAGGAATTTCAAGCTGCATGGATAATGTTCATTTAAATGATGTGCTTAGAAAGGCTGAGGGTGTACATGTAAACTGGGAGCCACTGACTAGACAATGGCTACTAAGGTAATTACATTATCAATACACAACTACAATATAATGGTTACTGGAAATGTCTGGAGAACAATAGTCTAGCTTTCAGTGGCCAACACAATTACATTGAGTCAACAAGAGTCTTGTAAAAACAATGAGGGACTTCTCCCCCATCTATAGACAATCTATCATGCTGTCTGGCTGGATTTTAAGAAACGTTAACCCATGAGAGTCCATGTCGTCACACCAACTATTCTATTTATTTATTTTTACTGAACAATATGGACCTGTTACACAGGCTGGTGGGCGCGTGTGACTGCAACCAATCACAGATGCCACAATGGCCGATGGGTAGGGAAAGCAGTGCATATGCAATGAAGGTACGGCAATTACCGACTCTGAAAGTCAATGGGCAGCCGCGGGAGCAACTACAGCCACGATGGAGTCTCAGTAAGTAAGAAGCGCTTGCTTCATTCTTATTTTCTTTATTTTTCCATTATTGTTTTTTTCCTGAGTTGCGGGATCCGAATCAACACCTGGAGTTGGCCCGGCACTCGGGTAAGTTTGAAACCACGCAGATCCAGAGTTTTACAGTCTGAGTCCGCCCATCATTTATAATACAGTTTTTCTACTGCATAGAATTACAGTTAGTGTAATTTAGTAACTCAGTAATTGTTTTACTGTCGTCCATTTAGTAAGTTTGTTTTTTATATTACCAAATTGTACCAAATTTTAATATTCTCTTTTTAATTTTATTTTTTATCTTTTTTTTCTAGAATCTTTTCTTCTATTTTTTTTTCTCTTTCTTCTATTCTAATAAAAAAGTTTACACCAAACACACCTGAATAAAAATTGGTTATTTTACACCCATATACTGCACATGTGAAAAATAAAATGTCCCGCTCGTTCAAACGCCCAAAAAGTAGTTTTCTACCGCATGTGGGGTATTAATGTACAAATTCTATGGTGCAAGTTTTCCTGTGCTCCTTTCCCAGTAAACCCTGCTGTGCACCCAAAAAGTAGTTTTTCACCACATATGGGATATCATCATGTCATTATGTTCAGGTTATTTTGCACAACAAATTGTATGGTGCAATTTCTTCTGCTACCATTGGAAAAAATAAGCTTGTGGCTAAAACAGCAATTTTGTATGAAACATTAGATTTTTTATTTTCATGGCTCAATGCTATAAAATTCTGTGAATCACCTGGGGATTTAAAGTGCTCACCATATATCTAGATAAATTTCTTGAGGGATGTCGTTTCCAAAATGGGGTCACTTATTGGGGGTTTCCAATGTTTAGGCACAACATGGGCTCTTCAGTAGGACATGGAGTCCGCTAACTATTCTAGCCAATGTTGCATTACACAAAGTCAAATGTTGCTCCTTTCCTTCCGTGCCATGTGCCCAAACAGTACTTTTCTGGTGTTTCAGCGTACTCAGCAGAAATTGCACAATAAATTGGATGGTGCAATTTTCACAGCTCAATGTTGTAAAATTCTGTGAAGCACCTGGGGGTTCAAAGTGCTGACCCCATATCTAGATAAATTCCTGGAGGGATCTAGTTTCCAAAATGGGGGTTCCCACTGTTTAAGCACATCAGGGGCTCTCCAAACTTGTCAAGGCATCCACTAACAATTCCAGCCAATTTTATGTTCAAAAAGTTGCTTTTACCCTTCTGAAATCTGCCGTGCGCCCAAACAGTAGTTTTCCACCACATATGGGGTATCTGCATACTCATGAGAAACTGCACTACAAATTGTATGGTGCAAGTTCCCATGTTACCCTTGAGAAAATGCAAAATATTAGGCTAAAATAACATTGAAATGTTTTCCTTGCATATTGCATTAGTTCCTGTGAAGCACCTGAAGGGTTAATAATCTTCTGGTCAGCACTGTCACTGTTAAAGGGCTGGCGGAGTGCGGGACATGGCCCTACACTTTAACAGTAACAGTGTTGGCCAGGAGGAGGGGTGTGTGTGCAGCATGCCCCGCACTTTCAGCTAGAGTGCTTCAGGTCACCAGAGGTCATACCGTGGGAACTCAGGTTTGACCTCTGGTGAACTGAGTGATGTCTATGCTGCCAGCCGGGTCCCCCTTGTCAGTGTTTCCCAAAGCCTGGAGAGATTGTACATGATTTTTTGTCTCTCCAGGCTCAGATGTACTAGAACCAGGACCATTATGGAACTTCGTGTGGATTACGGCAGAAATTCAAGGGTCTTTTTGAGGTTAAGAAAGAGGGGAAAGAGGGTGCTGTATTTTATTTCAAACAAAGGATTTTTTTCTGTGTTTGTGTTTATTTCTTTTTACTTATAGGATTAGTGATGGGGGTCTCAGAGGCCTCTACCCATCACTAATTTTGGGCTTGATGACAGTTGTACGCGGTCATTAACCCCTGATATTACCCTGATTGCCATTGCACCAGGGCAATTGGGAAGAGCTGGGTAAAGCGTCGGGATTGTCTCATCCAATGGATGCAACAATTTCGGGGCAGCTGCAGGTTGTTATTTTAGGCTAGGGGGGCTCCCAATAACCATAGGTCTCCCCAGCCTGAGAATACCAGCCCCCAGCTGTCACGCTTTATCATAGCTGAGTATCAAAATTGGGGGGATCGAACGCTGTTTTTATTTAAATAATTAAAAAAAAAAAAAAGTAGCATGCAGCTCCTCCTATTTTGATACACAGCCAAGATAAGATAAGCGCACGGCTGGGGGGTGGCAGCATGTCACCCATTTGTACAGTGATACATTAGTTGACTGTTCTTTTTGTTGTATTGGCATTGTTGGTTCCATAATAGTGCATAAACTATCGCTAAGATAAAAGCCGATGTTAAATAAAATATATTATCATACAGTAGTTGTGTTTTCGTTATTATTGTTTTAATCATTCTTTTGACTCAGAACCATACAGTTTTATAATGAAATCTACCATCTAGTACATGAACAAATAATCTTGAAAACTGTCTCAAGACTCCGATTGTTCCTTTCTTTATGAAACAAAGTACGAATACCATCTAATCTAGTCTTGTGATCTTTTTCAAAAGACTATAAGTCACTTACATTGGTCTTTTTTTCCATAATCTACGATAGCACTGAACTATAAATAGAATGAGTTTTTAGAAGAACAATAGTCTCTCACATGGAAAGTAAAATGCATTGATTTATTCAAAGCTGCCTACCGACTGGTATTTGACAGCTCGATCCTTGTAAGAAAGCTGTCTTTCACTTACAGCTCAATCTGAAGTATTTAAGAGACACAATCAAAAGTTAAGTCAGAAGAGGGTAAAATGGAGGAAGTACTCTGCCTTACTGAACTTGCAGGGCTTTTCCTGTCCCTCACTGGTTACGTCTGCTGTCTGGTGGCCTTATTCATTCCTCACTGGTTGACTTCTTCTTCAGGCCTTCTAATTAATGAAAATTACCGGCTTGGCTTGTGGCAAACATGTGTTGTTCAAGACGTGGGGTTTAGCGTTTGTCAAGAATATCAGACTCCACACCATCTACCAATCCAAGTCCAAATGGGTCGTGTGCTTGTATGTCTCTCTGTCTTAATTGGGGCTTTAGGATTTATGGCCTCAACACCTGCATTGACCTGTGTGAAGTGCCTTGACAACTCAGGACGACATATCAGAAAGATGCTGAACATACTTGGAGGACTTCTCTTTTCGGTGGCAGGTGCATTGACTTTCTACTCTGTGTCCTACTTTGCTTATGACACATTGATCAAATTTTGGGACCGCAGTATCCCTAAAGACATTCCACGCTGGGAGTTTGGGGATGCAATGTACGCTGGCTGGTGTGGTGGATTCTTTCTTTTATCTGGAGGATGTGTATTGATCTTCTCACAGTTCCAGGCCACTCGAGGAGCTGAAATAATATAGCCTTAAGTAATCTATTTCAGGAATTAAGTTTTTCTGTCAGTATTGTATTTCAATAGTTGTCTGTTTTATAGACCTTTTATGATTTTTGAGCTTCTCTGTTCTAATTATAGGATGTAAATAAGTGCAGCTTTGTCTGTACTATGTTATATAAACCATATAAAGTCAGATAGAATGTATCCAGAATTTACCGCATCTGTTTCATACTTTACAATAGAAGTGCTGAAAACAATACACGCTTTTGTGTAGTTCCTTTGCGCACATGTTTTCTCTATTAAAATGTCTGTGAGAAAGCAGAGGAATTTCCTACTCGGTAAAAGATACACAGAGGCATTCACACTAGTCTCAGAATGTCATATGCAATGCGATTCGCATTATTCACCATCAATAGTTATTTTTTTACTTCTGTTGTTAATAGACTATTAACATATCATATGGAACATTTTGCACCTTGTTTTCATAAATAGTTGAAAATCTATTGTCAATTGACTCAATAATTGACAATATGATTAACCTTTCACTGACTGGCACATTTTATCATGTTTGGTATAATAAGTTTCATGCTACTAAATAGCTATGATATGATACTAATATGTTGTTAATTATATTTCCCTAAAATATTACAGCTACTGTGCCCCTCTAAGATTGCATAATGTTGCATGTGTACATGATATGTCATGACAACATAAAATTACCTGGATGTCAGCCTAAGTTGGTTGTTCATACTTGGAAAACTTCTTTTCAAAAAGATGTGTGCTTTTACTTTGATCTCATCCTGGGTTAGGTGCACCAATATGATTAAAGAGGACTAGTGATGAGTAGTGACGGGTGAATAGTAATTATATAATTATAATTATATATATTTTTTCGTTTTATAAGACGCATCGGATTATAAGACGCACCCCAAATTCAGAGTAAGAAAAGATGGAAAAAAATGGGGTCCGTCTTGTAATCCGATGGTGTCTTACCGCAGGGGGCAGTAGCGGTGGTAGAGGAAGCTGTGCCAGGGCAGCGGCGGAGGCTGGGGCTGCGGCGGAGGCGGTGGTGGCGGCTAAGGCTGTGGCGGAGGTTGGGGCTCCGGTGGAAGCTGGGGCTCCAGTGGAGACTGGGGCTGCAGTGAAGACTGGGGCTCGAGCTGCGGTGGAGGCCGTTGCTGCCATGCTAGGGCAGCTGTGCTTAGGCTCGAGCTGCAGCGGCTGCTGCTGCTGCGGTGGAGGCTGGGGTTCAGGCTGCAGTGGAGTCTGGTGCTGCTGTGCTGGGGCTCTGGCTGTGGCGGCCCCTGCTGCGGCGGCAACTGTAGACGGTGAGGGCTTCAAAGAAATGGCGCCCAGAGTCAGTGCAGATTGAGCTCTAGGCTCAATGGCAAGCCGAGATCCCATTTTCCTGAAGGCTGTTTGAGGGAGATCAATGGACCGGAGGCGGCGCTTGCGCAGATTAGAGCTTGAACCAAGAGCTTTAACTGCGCATGCGCCGACTCTGCGTGGTATTTGAAGTCCTCATCGCCTGACCCGCAGCGCCAGTAAAGCCGCCCAAGACCCCGCACAGTAGCTCCAGAACCAGCCGCCGGAGACGCCGCACAGCCGCTTTAGCAGCTGGAGATCCCGCACACCAGCTGCAGACACTGCACAGCCCCCCCAGCACCAGCCTTTGCAGACCCCGCACCAGCCCAGCCACCACAGCCCCTGCACAGCTGCCGGAGCATTCCCCCGATCCCTTGCGACCCCTCTCCACCACCCCAATAAAGTACATTAAGATTATAAGACGAACCCCTGACTTTCTTCCCAAATTCTTGGGAGGAAAAGTGTGTCTTATAATCTGAAAAACACAGTAATTGTGTTTGGATAATGCTTACCATATACCAGGTACTATTCCAGTATTCATCATGACAAGAAAAATGCTCAGGTTCCCCAATGACTTGCATTAGGATCTTTATTCATCACAAATACCCGAATAGAATCCAAAAAAATTCCAGGGCCCCAAGAAGCTCCTCTCTGTTTATTTTATTTGTCCCAGTATACAAAAGCAAAAAGTGCAAAAAACAAAGTTTCGGCCGACAAAGGGCTTTTTTTCAAGCCATAAAAATTACATACACACATAAAATGGCTTGAAAAAGGCCCTTTATCAACCGAAACGTTGTTTTTTCACTTTTTCCTTTTGTATGCAGGGACAAGTAAAGATTTATAAACGGAGAGGCACTTCTCGGTGCCTTGGAATTTTTAGATCCTCTACAAAGGTGCAGCTGGTGGAGAGCTGCACCAAGCAGCACGAGTGGTGGAGTGGTGCATGGGATACTGTTGATTCAAACAAATACCGGAATAATACTTTGGGATTTGTTATGAATAACCCGAACATGAACACAATTCGCCAATTATTAGTGACTAGAAGGTGGCCCGATTCTACGCATCGGGTATTCTAGAATTTACGTATTGTGTAGTTCATGTATGATTTTTGTTATATATATATATATATATATATATATATATAGATGTTGATGTGTGTAGTTACCAAGTGTTTGTGTAGGGCGCTGTACATGTTCTGAGTGTCGCGGGGGGTGAGAGCGGTGTTGTATGTGTGTTGCGTGTGTTGCGTTGTTTGTGGAGCGCTGTGTGTCTGTAGCGTTGTGTGTGTGTGTGTGTTGTGCGGTTTGTGTGGGTGTGGTGTGTTTTGGGGGGAGGTATGTTTTGAGCAATGTGTGTGTTGTGCAGTATGTGCGTATATTTGTGTGTGCAGCGTTGTCTGTGTGTGTGGGTGTCTGTGTAGGGCGTTGTTTGTGATTCCTAGTGTGTGTGTGTTGTGCAGTGCGCGTGTGTGTGTGTGTTGGGGGGAGGTGTGCACCTCCCATCGTGCTCCATCCCCCATGCTGCGCACCCCCCATCGTGCTGCATCCCCCATGCTGCGCACTCCCAAACGTGCTCCATCCGCCATGCTGCGCACTCCCAAACGTGGTCCATCCGCCATGCTGCGCACTCCCAAACGTGCTCCATCCGCCATACTGCGCACTCCCCATCGTGCTGCATCCCCCATGCTGCGCACTCCCAAACGTGCTCCATCCGCCATGCTGCGCACTCCCCATCGTGCTCTATCCGCCATGCTGCACACTCCCAAACGTGCTCCATCCGCCATGCTGCGCACTCCCAAATGTGCTCCATCCGCCATGCTGCGCACCCCCTATCATGCTCCAACCGCCATGCTGCGCACTCCCAAACGTGCTCCACCCGCCATGCTGCGCACTCCCAAACGTGCTCCATCCGCCATGCTGCGCACTCCCAAACGTGGTCCATCCGCCATGCTGCGCACTCCCAAACGTGGTCCATCCGCCATGCTGCGCACTCCCAAACGTAGTCCATCCGCCATGCTGCGCACTCCCAAACGTGCTCCATCCGCCATGCTGCGCACTCCCAAACGTGCTCCATCCGCCATGCTGCGCACTCCCCATCGTGCTCCATCCGCCATACTGCGCACTCCCCATCGTGCACCATCCGGCATGCTGCGCACTCCCAAACGTGCTCCATCCGCCATGCTGCGCACTCCCAAACGTGCTCCATCCGCCATGCTGCGCACTCCCAAACGTGCTCCATCCGCCATGCTGCACACTCCCAAACGTGCTCCATCCGCCATGCTGCGCACTCCCAAACGTGGTCCATCCGCCATGCTGCGCACTCCCAAACGTGCTCCATCCGCCATGCTGCGCACTCCCAAACGTGCTCCATCAGCCATACTGCGCACTCCCAAATGTGCTCCATCCGCCATACTGCGCACTCCCCATCGTGCACCATCCGGCATGCTGCGCACTCCCAAACGTGCTCCATCCGTCATGCTGCGCACTCCCAAACGTGCTCCATCCGTCATGCTGCGCACTCCCAAACGTGCTCCATCCGCCATGCTGCGCACCCCCCATCATGCTCCATCCGCTTGGGAGTGCGCAGCATGCCGGATGGTGCACGATGGGGAGTGCGCAGTATGGCGGATGGAGCACGTTTGGGAGTGCGCAGTATGGCGGATGGAGCACGTTTGGGAGTGCGCAGCATGGCGGATGGACCACGTTTGGGAGTGCGCAGCATGGCGGATGGACCACGTTTGGGAGTGCGCAGCATGGGGGATGCAGCACGATGGGGAGTCCGCAGTATGGCGGATGGAGCACGTTTGCTCAGCCTCTCTCCTTCCAGCCTCCCTCAGCATCAGCCTCCCCCTCCCAGCCTTCCCCAAGATTAGCCTCTCTGCTCCCAGCCTCCTCCAGCACGCCGTGCTCCTCTGCCGACACTCACCCACACCCGATCGCATCCACTCACCCACACAACCGATCGCATCCACTCACCCACACAACCGATCGCATCCACTCACCCACACAACCGATCGCATCCACTCACCCACACAACCGATCGCATCCACTCACACACACAACCGATCGCATCCACTCACACACACAACCGATCGCATACACTCACACACACCCGATCGCATACACTCACACACACAGACACTGACGATATTGCACATACGCGCTGATACTCACAACATCCGGGGATGTCACATGCTTCTGGCCATGTGATCCTCCGTCAGGTCCTGGAAGCTCACAGCACAATATCGCCGCCGAGAAGCAAGCGATATCCCAGGATGTTGTGAGTATTTGGATGCGATGTGATGTGTGTGTGTGAGTGAGTGTGATCTGATTTGTGTGTGTGTGTGTGCTGTTATGTTATGTATGTTCCGCAGCTGCAGGACCTTGATGTGTGGATGCGATGTGATGTGTGTGTGAGGTGTGTGTGTGAGAGTGAGTGTGAGCCGGTGTACACTGGTAACTATGATACACATCGGGTAACTAAGGGACCTTAGTTACCCGATGTGTATAATGGTTACCAGCTTTCACGGCCTCCGTTAAGATCCCAGCATCGCAAGGTTATGTCTGGCGCTGCCGGGATCCTGACGGAGCCGGTGTAGAAGCAAGCGATATCCCAGCATGTTGTGATGTGTGGATGTGATGTGTGAGGTGTGTGTGAGAGTGAGTGTGATCTGATGTGTGTGTACTCACCTGGAAATCGGAGCCCCGTGTCAGTTGGGCCACAGCGAGCGTGCATTGCGTGAGGGGGGCGGGGCCTGCAGAGAGCCGGGGCGAGAGGCCAATCCGTGTGGGGGGGCGGGGCCATGGCGAGCCCAGCGGCCAATCAGCTTTGTGTCACCGTAAGGACACAATTTCGGAGCATGACAGACAGACAGACAGACAGACAGACAGAATAAGGCAATTATATATATAGATGAGCGACTGTGCTCGCCACTGCTTGTTACCCGATCGAGTATTGGGGTTCTCAGGTTTGACTCTAGTTACGAGTATAATGGAAGTCATTGGGAAACTCCAGCAGTTTTAGGGCTCATGCGCACGTAACTGCAGAATATTCTGCAGCGATTTGACAGCACATGTGCGCTTCAAATCGTTGCAGAAAGACTGCATAATGAATGCAGTTTTATTTCTATACTGTAGACAGAGTGGGGGCTGCATCCAGAATGCAGAAATATTGACATGCTGCTTTTATGAACGCACGGATTTGGGTCAAAATTTTAGCACCCAAATCGCTGCGTTCATAAAAGCATTGTGCGCACATCTCATGCACAATCTACATAGATTGTGCAGGGGACGCAGGACGCATAAAATAAATGAAATAAAATGTGTTTGTGTTTTCTAATTCCACTTCTCTGTTGCAGAGATATTAGCAGTAAAAGTATTTAGTAGCAAATTAGTTAATTTTCATTAAGACAAGTGGGTGTTATCAGAAGGTTTTCACTAGGAGTGTGTACTTCATCCCCCTGTGTCGTGTTGACCAAGCAAAAACATGCAGCAACATTCAAGGGAAAGAAGAACACGCCCCCATTATAAGCATAGAGTAGAATACTCTTGTGTGAGATGTAATGTCAGACAGACTGATCTCACTGCAGAAATCCACACAGCACCAATTACTGTGTGTACAATGGACATAGGTGATTACTAACATTTCAGAGCTCCTGTGTAGAGAGCAGCAGTACAGCAGAGTTAAGCTGTGTCACATCACAAACTCTTCTATCAGCGCTCTTCATCTCATAGTACTGTTACCTCTGCAGTGCTGCCCCTTACCACAAACTGTCTGGAAATGAGACAACTGTATCAGTAATCACAGTTATGTATGTGTACTCACAAAATCTTGTCAACTTGTAATTAATCTGCAGTGAGGTCAGGCTAATTGTGCATAACAGACAAGACACTTTTGTCTCATCTCTGGACAGACAGTGGGTGAGGAAGGTTGTGCAGCTGAGCTGGAAGTGCTAGAAGAGGAGAAATGATACAAGGGTTTGTAATGAGATATACCTTAACTTGTCACGCTTCCCGGTCCCCGTGCCCCGCTCTCTGGTCCCCGTGGTCCGCCTCCTGGTTCCCGGCGGCGTTCCCTGCTCACCCACCCCGGTCCCGGCCTCTTCTTCCTCATCTGCGCCCCCATGTGTCCTGCTTCCCGCTCCCGGTGCCCCTCTGCGACATGGGACACGCACCCGGGCACTCCTGCTTCCTCTGCACCGCTCCCTGGACAGGCTTCTGGCACACGGGCCTCGCGCATGCGCATTAGGGCGCGCGCGCGGTCATTGACCCTCTCTTAAAGGGCCAGCACCTACAAACAGGAAATTGCATAGACAGGTACAGGGTATATTAGGATTCTCTTTCCTGGTGGGTGGGGCCTGTTCTACGTGTTTAGTAAGCTAGGAGTTCAGGTCCCCATATTGCTGTGTCCAGTATTAACCCCTGTCTGTCTCGCAGAGCCTGTCCTGCCACGCCAGCCGGTCCTGACCACGTCTGTTCCTGTCCTACTGACGGTGACTTCGGCGGAACTTCCACCACCTCTGCAGCTCCGCCAGTCTCCAGTCCCTGGCTCCGTTTGGTGACCCGTCCCCTCGCTCAGCAGGTTACGGATTCCGTCTGACCCTTCAACCCAGCCTCGGACCCTGAGCCTCGTCACCCGGACTGCCTTCTGGAACTCCGTGTTCTCAGCGACAGCTACTTTCCCGCTTCCTACGGACTGTCTTGCTACCAGTAGTGCTTCGGCTGCCGTGCATCAAGACCCTCTGGCGGGGTGACCGGCCTGGCTGCCTCACCAAGGGAACCCGGTGTACGGTCCAGTGTATCCACCACCCAGACGTAACAGCTAGAACAGGCCATGGATCCCACCGAAGCACTAGCGGCCCAGCTGGGCAACTTGCAGCAGGAACTCGGACGACAGCGCGAGACCCTGTCCCACATGCTGGCCTTCATGTCCTCGGTGGATACCCGCCTGAACACGCTGCAAGCAACAGCCACGTCCCTGGCATCTCAGGCTTCTACAGCACAGTCCATGGCCGCTGTTCCCGTGGCGGCTTCCTCGGAATCTTCTAAACTCCGCTTGGCCTCTCCACCCCGATATGCCGGAGATCCTAAGACCTGCAGAGGATTCTTGAATCAGTGCTCCCTCCACTTTAAGCTGCTTCCGCACCTGTTTGCCTCCGACCAAGCCAAGGTGCCGTTTGTGATGTCCCATCTGGAGGGAGAAGCACTGGCCTGGATGAACCCTTTATGGGAGAAGGAGGATCCGGTAACCACCAACATCCAGGAATTCCTGCAGGCTTTTCGTATTACCTTTGACGAGCCCGGACGCGCCTCCGCTTCCGCCTCATTGCTCCTCAGGCTACGTCAGGGGACTTTGACGGTGGGCCAATATGCTATCCGCTTCCGCACCTTGGCCTCAGAATTGGGGTGGAACAATGAGGCCCTAACCGCCGCCTTCTGGGAGGGACTCTCGGGCCGTATTAAAGATGAGCTGGCTGGTCGTGACGTGCCTTCCACCCTGGATGCCTTGATCGCTCTAGCGACCCGAGTGGATCTTCGCTTCCAGGAATGATCCAAAGAGGTGTCCCGCGAGAGGTGTCCGATACGGCACTCCTCCCCACCACTGAAGCCCATCACTCCCCAGTCGGCGTCACCTGGCGCTTCTACCTACAAGCCCATGCAGATTGACCGCCTGAGGCAGTCTGAGCAACGCAGAGCAGACCGACTAGCAAAGGGTCTCTGCTTCTACTGCGGAGATGGCACACACCTGCTACGTTCATGTCCCGAGAAGCCGGGAAACTCCAAAGCCTAGGCTTGGTAGGAGAGGCCACCCTAGGTGCTGGGACTCTCTCAGACTCTGTCACATGGACTGTTCAAGTGACAACAGAAGAGACCCGGTTCACGGCAGAGGCATATCTCGATTCCGGAGCAGCAGGCAACTTCATCCAGCAGGCCACGGTGGATAAGTACCAGGTGCCTGTCCTCCCACTAGAGAAACCGCTGGTGATCGCCTCTGTAGATGGGAGACCCCTCTCTGACACCGTCTCGATGACCACCAAGCCTGTGGAATTACGGATCGGTGCCCTGCACACTGAAAATATTACCTTCTACGTCCTCCCACGCATGTCTCATCAGATCCTTCTGGGACTCCCATGGTTACGGGCACATGAACCGTCGGTCAGCTGGAGTACAGGTGAAATTACCCGATGGGGCTCCTCATGTCACGAGAGATGCCTGAAATCCATACAGCCCATCTGACGTCCTCCGGTTCTAGAGTCTCTACCAGGACTGCCTTCTGCTTACTGGTCCTTCACGGACGTGTTTGATAAAAAGGAGTCAGAGGTACTACCCCCTCATCGTCCCTACGACTGTGCCATCGACTTACTGCCGGGAACTGCGCCTCCTAGAGGTAGGATATACCCCTTGTCCCCTGCTGAAACACGGGCCATGTCTGCCTATATCACCGAGAGCCTGGCAAAGGGGTTCATTCGGCGGTCCTCGTCCCCTGCCGGAGCATGGTTTTTCTTTGTCAAGAAGAAGAAAGGTGATCTGCGCCCTTGCATTGACTACCGAGGATTAAACCAGATCACCGTAAAAAACAAATACCCTCTGCCACTCATCCCTGAACTCTTCGATCGGCTCCGAGGAGCTCGTGTATTCACCAAGTTGGACCTCCGTGGGGCCTATAACCTGGTTCGCATTCGCTCTGGAGACGAATGGAAGACTGCATTCAACACTCGTGATGGGCACTACGAGTATTGTGTCATGCCCTTTGGTCTGTGTAATGCTCCGGCAGTCTTCCAAGAATTGGTGAACGACGTGTTCAGAGACCTCCTCTATGTCTGTGTCGTGGTGTATCTGGACGACATCCTGGTCTTCTCTCCGGACCTACAGACCCACAGAGAGAACGTGCAGCTAGTACTCCAAAGGCTTAGAGAGAACCGTCTGTACGCCAAGTACGAGAAGTGCGTCTTTGAAAAGTCGTCTCTTCCCTTCCTGGGTTATGTAATCTCGGACACTGGCCTGCAGATGGACCCAGAGAAAGTGTCTTCCATCCTCAACTGGCCTCCTCCTTCCGGACTGAAGGCCATCCAACGCTTTCTCGGCTTTGCAAACTATTATCGTCAATGCATCCCGCACTTCTCTGCCCTGACTGCGCCTCTCTCTGCCTTGACTAAGAAGGGAGCTAATCCTAAGGACTGGCCACCGGCGGCCGATGCCGCGTTCTGCTCTTTGAAACAGGCGTTTGCTTCTTCCCCGGTTCTCCATCGCCCTGAATTGAACCGACAGTTCACCTTGGAGGTGGATGCCTCCTCCTCAGGGGCCGGGGCAGTGTTGATGCAGAGATCCTCCACCGGGTAGATGGTCACGTGCGGATCCTTCTCCAAGAGCTTCTCGGCACCCGAACGCAACTACACCATCGGTGATCGGGAGTTACGGGCCGTCAAGCTGGCCTTGGAGGAATGGCGCTACCTCTTGGAGGGAGCAGTATACCCCGTGATCATCTACACAGACCACAAAAATCTGGAGTACCTACGGTCAGCCCAAAGACTGAACCCGCGACAAGCCCGCTGGTCCTTGTTTTTTGCTCGATTTGATTTCAAACTCCATTTTCGGCCCGCGGATAAGAACGTGCGGGCAGACGCCTTGTCTAGGTCCTTCGTGCCCATGGAGCTGGAGGAGGAGACGTTCCAGCCCATCATCAGCCCCAGTAAAATTATTCCGGTGGCTCCTGTCGCTCTGACTCAGATACCCCCAGGGAAAACCTATGTCTCAGATACTGACAGACAGAGAGTCCTGCACTGGGGTCATGCCTCGAAGATCGCCGGCCATGCTGGTCAGAAGAAGACTTGGAGCATGATTGTCCGTCACTATTGGTGGCCGTCCCTCCGTAAAGACGTCGCAACCTTCGTCTCAGCCTGTCCATCCTGTGCCCGGAACAAGACACCCAAGCACCTACCATATGGACATCTTCTGCCCCTGCCCATTCCTTCCGTTCCGTGGCAACATATTGCAATGGACTTCATTACAGTCCTACCCTTGTCCTCTGGACACACGGTCATATGGGTTGTGGTGGACCGTTTTTCAAAGATGGCTCACTTCGTTCCCATGGCCGGGCTGCCCTCTGCCCAGGAGCTAGCTGACTCCTTCATACAACACATATTCCGATTGCATGGCTTTCCTGCACACATTGTGTCCAACAGAGGAACTCAGTTTACCTCGCGCTTCTGGAGGGCTCTCTGCAAACATCTGGGAGTATCTTGGACTTTTCTTCGGCCTACCACCCTCAGTCGAATGGCCAAGTGGAACGGGTCAATCAGATCCTGACTTCCTTCCTGCGACACTACGTCAACATCCATCACGACGATTGGTCCACGCTTCTTCCTTGGGCTGAAGTCTCCCACAACCAACACATCAGCGAGTCCACCTCCAGCTCTCCCTTCCAGGTCGTTTACGGACTTCAGCCTTCTGTCACGTTGCCAGTATCCTCGGCTTCCGATGTCCCCGCGGCAGATGCTCTGGTTCGGGACTTCTCAGCTATATGGAGCTCTGTCAAGACTTCCCTAGAGCGTGCTTCTTTGCGGATGAAGAGACATGCGGACAAAAGGCGCCTGGATTCCCCGTGTTTCTCTCCAGGTGATCTGGTCTGGCTTGCATCCAGATATGTCCGATTGAAGTTGCCATCGTACAAGTTGGGTCCTCGTTACATCGGGCCGTTTAAAGTCATCAGCAAGATTAATGCTGTCTCCTACAAGCTGCAGCTTCCGGCCACGATGCGGATACCCAACTCCTTCCATGTCTCCTTGCTCAAGCCTGTTGTCCTTGGTCCCTTCTCTGCTGGTGCCGGTACTGCTCCTCCTCCCATCGCTGACGATGACATCTATGCGGTAAGGGATATCGTGGCCATAAAGACCGTGCAAGGTCGGCAATACTTCCTGGTGGACTGGGCGGGTTATGGTCCCGAGGATAGGTCCTGGGAGCCCCGGGAGAATGTTGGCACCCCTCTGATTCGTGCCTTTCTGTCCCGGTTGCGGGGAGGGGGGCGTGGGGGAGGGGGTACTGTCACGCTTCCCGGTCCCTGTGCCCCGCTCTCCGGTCCCCGTGGTCCGCCTCCCAGTTCCCGGCGGCGTTCCCTGCTCACCACCCCGGTCCCGGCCTCTTCTTCCTCATCTGCGCCCCCCATGTGTCCTGCTTCCCGCTCCCGGCGCCCCTCTGCGACATGGGACACTCACCCGGGCACTCCTGCTACCTCTGCACCGCTCCCTGGACTGGCTTCTGGCACACGGGCCTCGCGCATGCGCATTAGGGCGCGCGCGCGGTCATTGACCCTCTCTTAAAGGGCCAGCACCTACAAACAGGAAATTGCATAGACAGGTACAGGGTATATTAGGATTCTCTTTCCTAGTGGGCGGGGCCTGTTCTACGTGTTTAGTAAGCTAGGAGTTCAGGTCCCCGTATTGCTGTGTCCAGTATTAACCCCTGTCTGTCTCGCAGAGCCTGTCCTGCCACGCCAGCCGGCCCTGACCACGTCTGTTCCAGTCCTACTGACGGTGACTTCGGCGGAACTTCCACCACCTCTGCAGCTCCGCCAGTCTCCAGTCCCTGGCTCCGTTTGGTGACCCGTCCCCTCGCTCAGCAGGTTCCGGATTCCGTCTGACCCTTCAACCCAGCCTTGCACCCTGAGCCTCGTCACCCGGACTGCCTTCTGGAACTCCGTGTTCTCAGCGACAGCTACTTTCCCGCTTCCTACGGACTGTCTTGCTACCAGTAGTGCTTCGGCTGCCGTGCTTCAAGACCCTCTGGCGGGGTGACCGGCCTGGCTGCCTCACCAAGGGAACCCGGTGTACGGTCCAGTGTTTCCACCACCCAGACGTAACATAACTCAACTGTGCAGCCCCTTCTCCCACATGGACTGCTAGGAAATAAAAGCTCAATAGGTTGTCTGTCATTACATGTCTCATATGAGAATAGCCAGTTCTAAGTAATTGTCTAGCAGTTTTTCTTCCTCTTAGGCCCCTTTCACACGTCAGTGATTCTGATACGTTTGTGCTTTTTTTAAACGTACCAGAATCACTGACATACGCAGACCCATTATAATGAATGGGTCTGCTCACACGTCAGTGATTTTTCACTGCACGTGTCTCCGTGCGGCGTACCCGCGTGTGCGTGTTTGCCGCACGGAGACATGTCAATTTTTTTCTGGCATCACTGATGTTCCACGGACCATGCAGTGGTGTGGTCCGTGAAACACGTGCCAGAAAAAAACGTGCTTTTAAAATAAAAAACATTTTAACTCACCCGGCGTCCAGCGATGTCCTCTGCAGCCCGTTCTGCCGGCTGCTTCTGAGCCGGCTTCTTATTCTCGCACATATTCATTATGCGCGACACAGCCGACCCGGAAGCAGCTGCTGCGAGGTCACCGCCGGCCGGATGCTGCACCGCGGGAGCGATCAGCACCATGGAGAGCGGGAGCGCGCACATTTGAGTAGTTTTCTAAGTGCAATCACGGGCCACGGAGAACGGAGCCCGGATTGCACTTAGACAACCCACGTGTGCCGTGAATCACGGCACACGCAGGGACATGTGCGTGTTTTACACGCCAGTGAAATACGTCACTGTTTTTCACTGACGTGTGAAACGGGCCTTAGGCCCGTTTCACATGTCAGTGAAAAACACTGACGTTTTTCATTGACGTGTAAAACACGCACATGTCCCTCCGTGTGCCGTGAATTACGGCACACGTGGGTTGTCTAAGTGCAATCCGGGCTCCGTTCTCCATGGCCCGTGATTGCACTTAGAGATGAACTCACCTGTGCCCGCTCCCGCTCTCCATGGTACTGAACGCTCCCGCGGTGCAGCATCCGGCCGGCGCTGACCCCCGCAGCAGCTGCTTCCGGGTCGGCTGTGTCGTGCATCATGAATATGCGCGACAATAATGAGCCGGCTCAGAAGTAGCAAGCTGCACGGGCTGCAGAGGACATCGCTGGAGCCGGGTGAGTAAAAATGATTTTTATTTTAAAAGCACGTTTTTGTCTGGCTCGTGTTTCACGGACCACACCACTGCGTGGTCCGTGGGACATCAGTGACGCCAGAAAAAAAAATGGACATGTCTCCGTGCGGCAATCACGCACACGCGGGTACGCCGCACGGAGACACGTGCAGTGAAAAATCACTGATCATGATTTCATTTTAAGGTCTGTCACTTTGTGCTGATGAAAATTCTTAAAGGGAATCTATCATGTTGAAAACTGTATATAATCGGCAGACAAGGTGTTATAGAGCAAAAGGAGCAGATCAGATTGATGTACATGTTTTGGGGCAAAAGTGATTGACAGTGCCTGCAAAAGTAACCATAGGTCACTTGTAAGATTGCCACTAGACCCATATGTACACAAACACCAGGTAGTTTGATCAATAAAATACAATTTTTATACTGATTTTTTTCCAACAAACCTATAAATCATTCTGCTCAGCTTCTTCTTCTCTATACCGGGCTGTCCATGGATCGGACTGGACGTATAACAGTGATCCGACAAAAGAAAAACAGGCTCCTATTAGAAATATAAACTAATCATCTTTATTCAGTATCAAAAATGACAATGGATACACAAATAAAATATAAATTGATGAGGGGATAAGATTATTGCTGAAAAAAACATCATCACACATGATCCATTTGGATGTGATTAAATTTTATTCTCATTGTCTACATAAACTAGAGAGATAAAAGTGTCCTGAGAACACATGAGAAAAAAGTAATGTCAATCAGATGTTCATTCTTATACTAAATAATTATCCTAAATAATGTCTTCAAAGACTAGATAAGGTGATTATGGTCCTGTGGTCACTATGATGCAGTATTGCAGTGTATATAGCATGCATAGTGCAGGTGTGTGTATATTTATCACGTGTGGTGGTAACAAAGATATGAATATTAAGGCTCTGGAATAAATATATAAAATATATAGAAAAAGTAAGTATTTTGTAAACCTACAATCAAGTTATACCCCATACATTTTAGAATGATACCATATGGTAATGGAAACACAATATGTACATCCTAAAGGTATATGCACTCAAGGAAAGTATATTATATGCCATAGGCAAGGTAATCAATCAAGCCCCTTGTGAACATCCTATAGCCAAACAGTATATGCATCTCATGGTATACACAAACAAGTAAATATCCTACAAACCATCACTCATTTAATACAAAAAGGGATGTATTTGTGCTCAAGCATCAATGATTAAATATAAACAACAATCTGAGTCCAATGTGGGCTCAGAAAATGGAAACACAAGAGATGGAGTAAAAAATTAGAATTTTTATTGAGATTCAATAATAATTAAGAATAATTAATAATAAAAATATAAAATGGCAGCAAAGCTGCCTACAATGACAAGGGGTATATACCACATTTATGCCCATTTGATTAGCACTATTGTTCCTCAACTCCAGTCCTCAAGGGACACTTAGTCCCGTTTCACACGTCAGTGAAAAACAGTGACGTTTTTCACTGGCGTGTAAAACACGTACATGTCCCTGTGTGTGCCGTGATTCACGGCACACGTGGGTTGTCTAAGTGCAATCCGGGCTCCGTTCTCCGTTCTTAGACACTTAGGCCCGTTTCACACGTCAGCGAAAAACAGTGACGTTTTTCACTGGCGTGTAAAACACGTACATGTCCCTGTGTGTGCCGTGATTCACGGCACACGTGGGTTGTCTAAGTGCAATCCGGGCTCCGTTCTCCGTTCTTAGACACTTAGGCCCGTTTCACACGTCAGCGAAAAACAGTGACGTTTTTCACTGGCGTGTAAAACAAGCACATGTCCCTGCGTGTGCCGTGATTCACTGCACACGTGGGTTGTCTAAGTGCAATCTGAGCTCCGTTCTCCGTGGCCCGTGATTGCACTTAGAAAACTACTCACCTGTGCGTGCTCCCGCTGTCCATGGTGCTGATCGCTCCCGCGGTGCAGCATCCAGCCGGCGGTGACCCCCGCAGCAGCTGCTTCCAGGTCGGCTGTGTCGCGCATAAAGAATATGCGCGACAGTAATGAGCCGGCTTACAAGCAGCAAGCTGCACGGGCTGGAGAGGACATCGCTGGACGCCGGGTGAGTAAAAATGATTTTTATTTTAAAAGCACGTTTTTTTCTGGCACGTGTTTCATGGACCACACCACTGCGTGGTCCGTGGAACATCAGTGATGCCAGAAAAAAATGGACATGTCTCTGTGCGGCAATCACGCACACGCGGGTACGCTGCACGGAGACACGTGCAGTGAAAAATCACTGACGTGTGAGCAGACCCATTCATTATAATGGGTCTGCGTATGTCAGTGATTCTGGTACGTTTAAAAAAAAGCACAAACGTACCAGAATCACTGACGTGTGAAAGGGGCCTCACACTGCATGTTTTCAGGATTTCCTTACTATTGCACAGGTGATGGAATTATTACCTGGGCAGGTGATTAAATAATCACTTGTGTGATACTAAGGAAATCCTAAAAAAATCCGCTGTTGGTGGGCCTTGAGGAGTTGGGGAACACTGCTCTATACCATCGGAATGTCCAATTTGAAGTCCCTTGAGGAAACCTGGAAATGAGGAAACATGTTGGGAGGCACGTAGGGTATTTATAGGGATCATTTATGAAGGTATAGATGTGGACTGCCCTTGTAAGTATGGGAATCTTTGGGGAACCAAGGCTATTATAGTTTATTAGGATGAAGATCATAAGGAATAAGGGGTACTTCTCACAAAGGGTAATCGCTAGCAAGATCGCTGCTGAGTCACAGGTTTTGTGATGTACCAGTGACCTCATCAGCAATCTCGTTGTGTGTGACACTAAGCAGTGACCTGGCCCCTGCTGTGAAATCACTGATCGTTACACACTGTTCTGGTTCATTTTTGCTTGTTGGTCTCCCGCTGTGCAGCACACATTGGCATGTTTGACGGCGGGAGACCAACGAGCACCGACTCTGTGTAAGCAGCGTACGCTGGTAACCAGGGTACATATCGGGTAACTAAGCAAAGCGCTTTGCTTAGTAACCCGATGTGTACCCTAGCTACGTATACAGGGAGCCAGCGTTGGCAGCCTATAAGCGGTGTACGCTGGTAACCAGGGAAAATAGCGGGTAACCAAGCAAAGCGCTTTGCTTAGTTACCCGATATTTACTCTGGTTACCAAGCGCAGCATCATTGCACGAGTCATTGGTGGCTGGTCATTGGGAAGATCTGACTGATTGACAGCTCACTAGCGACCCTGTAGCAACGTAGCAGCGATCCTGACCAGGTCGTATTGTGGTCGGAATCGCTGGTACATTGTTTAGTGAAACGGTACCTTAAGACCCTACTCTTTTATCGTGGACTACAGTAATTGGTGACACCATATCATGTTTTACTTCTTATTAGTGATGGGGAGCACTAAAATGCTTGGGTGCTCATTACTCAAGCTGAACAATTTTTATTGTTCGGGTGCTCATCTTGAGTAACAAGCATAATGGAAGTCAATGGGAAACTCGTTTCTGACAGATCCCTCCGGGAAGTCTAAGGGGTCCTGGAAATCACTGAAACGGTTGCAAACACTGTTGAAATGGAATGAGAACAGCATGTGCAAGATGCCTAGACACATCTCTGACTCCCAAGTCGCTGCTGAAAACAATGTTGTCAGAGTATTATGTGATGCCCTGGCCTATCAGGTCGTCCCAAGGTATAGTGCAACCTGCTTTTCTGCATCATATCCACCTCCTCCTTGGTTACGGGTCCCTGACCTTTGGTGTTGCTAAGAACAAGCTAATTAAAACCCTAGGAATACTCTGCCCCACACCCACCAGACACACCAGTGGACAGCCTGAAGGGAATATAGTTGGCCACTTGGTTAAGGGGAGGTAAGGAGTCAGTCAGTTGTGGAGTGACTCTCGAGAGGAGAGGTCACAGGGGAGTGTAGCATTGGAGGTGAAAGTGAGAGGTGATCAGGAGCTGGGCTCCTCAGTTACTAGGCGGCAGACGTTGGTCTGGGCCTGGTAGGAGCTGGACCCCGGTCGCAGGGGATCGTGACAAGGGGCACAGACTGTTGAGGAGGAAAGCCTTGTGCCATCACCGGGCAGGGGCCAGGGCACGACGGAGTACGTGGAGCCTACGCCAGGAAGTACCTTCAGGCGTCCTGGTAATTCACCCGACGAGGACGGAACCTTCAAGATCCGTTCTCCACCCGCTCCAAAATCGGGGTACTAGCGCAACGAGGGGGATAGCACTTTCCCACTCCATAGTCCAGAAAATCCCAAACGTGAACCCTGAGAGCAAGCTCACTTCGTTAGCCATACGGGTGAGCGGGTCCGATTTAGTTTTAAGCTAAAAGGGACCAACTACAGAAAAGAGGTGCCAAGGTCACAGGCTAACAAGCAACACCAACGGGCACAGGATCCAGGCGTGCTCCCTCCCTGCTGCAGCGGCATCAAGAACTTTGGTTTACCACGGTTGTCAGCGTCAGCGTTATTGGACTGAGTGAGTACGCAATTAACGCTTACCGGCCCGACGGCACCTCCCCGACCCCATCACCGAGTCCCGGGGCATTTCCACTACTTGTTGAGGGGTTAAACACCTGGCTGCCCACACCATCGCCACCGGATACTCCCAGCCGCAGCGGTGGTACTTCACCCTTACCACACACCACGGGTGGCATCACAAACTTTCCACACCATCCCCTGTACATAGCCACCCTTTATTTGAGTGGCCACACGACCCCCGGGTCCAGAGACCCCTCGAGCCACCGCGGATCCGGATCCGAGCAGCCCAGCTGCTGACGCGGGGGTGGCACAATTACACCCCTTTTTATTCTTTCCTATATAATGACATGTTTCTAAGGTAAATTTAACAAGTGAAACAATCTGCCTGCTCCACACCTTTGTCTATATTCACACTTAAGTGTTCTTTCAAAGACACAGCAGTTCCCTTTTCAGTCTTCAACTTCCGCACTCTGTTCCTCCTCCTGCTTTCTAGACTTCAACTGACTTGCTGGCAACTGTATAACCTAAAAAGAGACATGTAACAAACATAACAGAAAAACTAAAGAATAAAAAGTAATACTTTAATAGATTACATTTTATTAGTGAACAATAAAGTTTAAAATGGTGAAGAAGCAAACATATAAATAGAGAAGCTGATACATAGGAGCATCCGCTGACACATAGGAGCATCCGCTGACACATACGGTAGGGCTGTATTATCTATTACTATCTATTCCTAATGGTTGATTCAAATATGATACCCATTATGAATTTATAAGTCCATCTACAATTATATTTATTTATTTTTATATATAAATTATATTAAAAACTTTTGGTCAGATCCTATTGTCCTGTTTTTTGTAGCGGTTTTACTTTTTTTTTTTAAGCATCTTTACAGAATTTCTTTCAGAATTCGTGTTGTTTTTTCTTTTGTAGTTTTTTGATTGGTCGGGTCCTAGTTTGTAGTATTTTCCATCAGGAACGGTTGCACAAAGAACGGCTATCCACTTTCTTAGTCTGATCGAGCATTTTCTTAAAGACTGAAGTGTTTTAAAAAAAAAGCTCAAAAGCCTAAATATATGAAGAACAAGATTTTTTTCCACAGAAAGTCTTTGTTTGCACAACATTTTTTTCAAGTCAGCTGAGCCCAACGAGTTTTTCAAGCAGAAAACATTTCTGGAGATTTTTCTCCCGGAACAGTCTTTTGTGTAGCTTTGTCAGTCGCTTTGTGGATTTTTAGAGAGTTTTCCCTCGGTTCTTGAGAAGTCTTTTTTATTGTTGTTTTCCGGTCATTTTTTTCACTCCATTTTTAATTTTTTTTTTTAACCCCTGGGCGTTTTTAGAAATCTGAAGTGGTTTAAAGTCATCCAAAAGCCTGAACATATGAACAGTAACCCATTTTTACCTAGAATTGCTTATGTCTTTTATTTTTAATGTATTTTGATAATTGTTCATGCATTTTTCGCAACAGTATCCTCCTGAAAAAGACATCAGGCTGTGCATATATTCAGGCTTTTGAATATCTTTTAAACACTTCAGGTTTCTAAAAATGCCAAGTTTTTAAAAGAAATGTTGAAAAAAAACAACACAAAAGACGCATCAGAAAAAAAAAACTCTTCTGGAAAAAAATTGCTTTTGGAGAAAAAGTTTACAGACGCGCCTTCTGCTGAGTTTGCCTGCTTTTCAAAGCCATTGTGTGCACATAAGCAAAAGAATAGGAAAATTTGTTTTTATCATTTTGTGATTGCTTTTTCTGGCTTTTTTTAGAAGCAGAGTCATTCAAAATGCCAGGAAATAATAGCAGTGTGAACATACTCCTATGCTTTTTCTACGCTGCTTCTGTAATTCCCATGGATACAGTGTAGCACCACTCGGTCAGTTTTTTCCAGTCATGGAGCTGTGTAATATAAACATATATTTCCATGTCATCTGTCGAGGGAACACCATTTCATGCTTGATTCTTATGATATTTAAAAAAATGTTTTTTAAAAAAAAGTTACGATTTTTAAGATATATAATTTATATAGGATTACCAGTACATGTTTTATACAGATCCCAAACAAAATAATATAACAGTAATGCCCTCGGCAAACACATGAAAATGCATTCAGATATTTCAAACTGTAGTGTGTGAACACAGCCTATCACATATCCACCCAATTGTGTTTTTGTGGTGTTAGGTGTCAAATCCCATAATATGGTGTGGTATTCTTATTCTGCTAAGTAGTAAACAACACAAGCTACAGGAACAAACTGTCAGTAAAAGATGAATGCCACCACAGATTATTTATTGATGTTTCTAGGATACAAAGACCTCTTGTAAGAACAATACTAAAACAATTAAGATGAAAACATCCCTTGTAGACATATTTGCTTTCGGTATTTTGTGCAATCTTCATCAGGTTATGTAACTAGGTTATGATAGATAGATAGATAAATAAAGAGCAACACAAAAAAACAATTTTATATACAGTGCTGGCCAAAAGTATTGGCACCCCTGCTATTCTGTCAGATAATACTCAGTTTCTTCCTGAAAATGATTGCAATCACAAATTCTTTGGTATTATTATCTTCATTTAATTTGTCTTCAATGAGAAAAAAAAAAAATTATCATAAAGCCAAATTGGATATAATTCCACACCAAACATAAAAAAGGGGGTGGACAAAAGTATTGGCACTGTTTGAAAAATCATGTGATGCTTCTCTAATTTGTGTAATTAACAGCACCTGTAACTTACCTGTGGCACCTAACAGGTGTTGGCAATAACTAAATCACACTTGCAGCCAGTTGACATGGATTAAAGTTGACTCAACCTCTGTTCTGTGTCCTTTTGTGTATACCACATTGAGCATGGAGAAAAGAAAGAAGACCAAAGAACTGTCTGAGGACTTGAGAATCCAAATTGTGAGGAAGCATGGGCAATCTCAAGGCTACAAGTCAATCTCCAAAGACCTGAAAGTTCCTGTGTCTACGGTGCGCAGTGTCATCAAGAAGTTTAAAGCCCATAGCACTGTGGCTAACATCCCTAGATGTGGAGGGAAAGAAAAATTGATGAGAGATTTCAACGCAAGATTGTGCAGATGGTGGATAAAGAACCTCGACTATCATCCAAACAAGTTCAAGCTGCCTTGCAGTCCGAGGGTACAACAGTGTCAACCCGTACTATCCGTCAGCATCTGAATGAAAAGGGACTGTATGGTAGGATACCCAGGAAGACCCCACTTCTTACCCCGAGACATAAAAAAGCCAGGCTGGAGTTTGCCAAAACTTACCTGAGAAAGCCTAAAACGTTTTGGAAGAATGTTCTCTGGTCAGATGAGACCAAAGTAGAGCTTTTTGGGAAAAGTCATCAACATAGAGTTTACAGGAAAAAAAAAGAGGCATTCAAAGAAAAGAACACGGTCCCTACAGTCAAACATGGCGGAGGTTCCCTGATGTTTTGGCGTTGTTTTGCTTTGCATTCCCTGATATCTGGCACTGGACTTCTTAACCGTGTGCATGGCATTATGAAGTCTGATGACTACCAACAAATTTTGCAGCATAATGTAGGGCCCAGTGTGAGAAAGCTGGGTCTTCCTCAGAGATCATGGGTCTTCCAGCAGGACAATGACCCAAAACACACTTCTAAAAGCACTAGAAAATGGTTTGATAGAAAGCACTGGAGACTACTAAAATGGCCAGCAATGAGTCCAGACCTGAATCCCATAGAACACCTGTGGAGAGATCTCAAAATGGCAGTTTGGAGAAGGCACCCTTCAAATCTCAGGGACCTGGAGCAGTTTGCCAAAGAAGAATAGTCTAAAATTCTGGCAGAGCATTGTAAGAAACTCATTGATGGTTACCGGAAGCGGTTGTTCGCAGTTATTTTGGCTAAAGGTTGTGCAATCAAGTATTAGGCTAAGGGTGCCAATACTTTTGTCTGGCCCATTTTTGAAGTTTTGTGTGAAATGATCAATGATTTGATTTTTGTTTCATTCTCGTTTGTGTTTTTTCATTGCAGGCAAAATAAATGAAGATAATAATACCAAAGAATTTGTGATTGCAATCATTTTCAAGAAGAAACTGAGTATTATCTGACAGAATTGCAGGGGTACCAATACTTTTGGCCAGCACTGTAGATAGATGAAGAGCAACACAAAAAAAACATTTTATATATATATATATAGCATATATCGGCGCCAGTCCACCTGAAAAATATCCAGTTGTCCCAAACTGAATGAAAAAATAGAGGCAGCACCCCAAAAATAAGGGAAAAGAGTGGACTTATTTATTAGCCCCTCTGGTGGGGTGGCCACACTAGATGGGCTATTTAAAAAGTACACTTTTTTCACTCATTTTTGGAGTGTTGCCTGTATTTTTCACTCAAGAAAGAAAGACAGACAGATAGAAGAATGTTCACAGTGAATGCTATTGAAATGAATTGAGGCTGATCTGAAGTACCCTGAGAGCAGCTACTAAACAGTGTTATGGTGCGATGGTGTTTTGTTTTGTACGCTATTTATATTCGGCCACTCCTGAAGCTATTGTCGAGGTTATCCGGGACTTTTTTAATTTTTTTATTATGTGGTTAAGAACTTACAGTCAGGTAGCTGCTAAGTGCATGCCATTCTGCCCGGCACTGATCTCTACTGGCTCAGAGTAGTCACAGACCACTCCTGCTGCTGATTCTGTTGCTTCATTTGACCTCAAGTCACCAAAGTAGCTCTTTCTCTTTAGGTCTACTCTGCTGATGTCATGCTGATTGGCAGCTGGCTCCCTGCAGTTAGGCAGCAGGGAGCCCACTGTCTATTTTCATGACATTGGCAAGTATGCACTGTTGACACAGTAGACTGGAGTAGAAAAGGCTGATCTTTTTATGTGACATCACTGGGTGCCGCAGAATCACTTGCAAGAGCGGTCCGTGATCACTTTGAGCTGGCAGAGATAGGCAAAGGCAAGGAAACGCGCAAGTACCTACCAGTGCACCCCATAAGAAAAAAATATATAAGTCTCATGTAACAGTTGATTGTAGTGGTTGTGGATCCCCACCATTCGGGCATTTATGACCTATCCTAATTATGGGTCCTCAATATCATTATACTAGAAAACCCTTTCCATTTTGGTAATAACCCTTTAAATCATAAAATGTAAACCACAAATTTATGGATTTATCTTGTAAAATATCACTAAAAAGTTAAAAGTTATAATTGCAATCTACTCCCAGCCACATTCCAACTCGTCATGCTAGTCATTGCTCAATACAAGTACACGCATTGTAAGGAGATCACCTGCAAGCAGCTATAATTATATTAAATATAACTATTTTCGTTATGATTTAATTAATTATATTTGTTTTCTTTTTTTTTCCCTTTTCTCATAGTGTTTGACTGTTTAAACTTTACTTAGCAGTGTCTTTATGTTCAAAACGCATCTGTCTTTAAGCAATGGAAAAGCATGTAAAAAGCGCTAAAACGTGGTAAAAACGCACGCGTATTTATCGCGTTTCTGGGGTCAAAAGCAACTTTGGCAAAGCAATTTCTGCCAGAGGATGCGTTTAGAACTGCAACTACCTCGACGCAAAGTGCGCACATAGCCTTAGGATGTGACAAAGGAGGTCAGATAAATTATTCAAGGCAGGGACAAATAAAACACCTGTATAAGGTAGATACCAACCCTGTAAGGGCAAGTGTACAGCAATCACGAGGTCAAATGCAGGAGAAACACTGGGCACTGCTGGAAATCATCTGTCGTCGCTATTTATGTACCTTTTTTGAAATAGACTAAAGGCCCAGTCACACACAACGACTTACCAGCGATGCCGAAAACGATGCGACCTGATAGGGATCGCAGGTAAGTCGCTGGGAGGTCGCAGGTGAGATGTCACACAGTCAGATCTTACCAGCGATGCAGGAACAATACAGGTCACAGTAGCGACCTGTATAACGATCTCAGCAGTCACTGTGACCCTGTCACACAGTGTCAAACACAGTGATGTGTCCTGCCCAGCAGGACATCGCCTTTGAAGAAAATGGCCTGGACCATTCTGCAACGACTAGAGATCTCACAGCAGGGGTCTGATCGCTGGTAGATGTCACACATAACAAGATCGCTAACGGGATCGCTACTGCGTCACAGAAACCGTCACTCAGCTGCCATCTCGTTATGTGTGACAGTACCTTAAGTCTGTACGGGTGCACAATCATTATAAGATACGTTCATCTGTAGAATCCATCTGTAAGAAAGAAAGGCAGCAACCACCGTACTTCAGTGTTCAAAGTTTAATCTTGAGCGCAGTTCAGATACATCAGGCATGGGGGGAGATGGGGAGAGGCAGTGGGGTGAGGACAACGGAACGCCGTTTCACACAAATGTGCTTAATCACGAGGTCATAATATGGAATAAACCAGTATAAAGGAAGGGTAAATAAATCAGAAGACACCATATACAGGGTTGCCTGTACAGTTGCCTGTGTAACAGATGCACCTGATAAAAGAAGTGCTTACATAACCGATGTTCATGGACCCTGTGTAACACAAAATAAAAAGTACCTGTATGAGTATGTAACACAGTTAAACAGATACCTTAGGACCAGAGCACTGGTATATCTTGGTTATCAGGGGTGTAGTAAGCACCTGTATAAGAGGTAAAACCAAGTGGAAAACTGCCTTCTGTTGTGGGTGCAAATGAAACCTGGAGATATTTATACGCCAGTAAATCTTGGTTATGGTATACTACGTACCCACAAAAGGGGATGAACCCAGTGGCAGTGCAGCTCAAGTAGGGGTGCTAATAAACCCAAGATGTGAATAAACCAGTAAAGCTTGGTGTAAATGGTGTAATGAGCACTTGCCAAAAGGGTATAAACCAGTGCCACGTAACCTCAAATGTGGATGCTAATAGGACCCAGATATATAGATACACCGGTATACCTAAATAACACATGGTATAAAAAGCACCTGCATGGAGAGTATAACCCAATGTTACACAACCTCTGTTGTGATTGCTAATACACCCTAGATATATATATATACACACACCGGTATACCTTGGTTACAAAGAGGTGTAATAAGCACCTACATGACAGGTATAACCCAATGACCAATGACCTCGGTTTGGGGTGCTGGTAAAACCTAGATATATATGCACCGGTATATCCTGATGAAAAATGATATAATAAGCACCTGCATGAAGGGTATACCCCAATAGCGAACAACTTCCATGAAGGGTACTGTAAACCCTAGATGTAAAGGCACAGGCCGGCATGTTTGGTCAAACATTCATTGAGACTGTCTGTCTATACTTAGTAGTAGAGAGTTTTAAAGATAATCTATCACCAGGTTTTTGTTATCTAATATGTGAGCTTACTCTAAAGGCAAAAACTCTGATTCCAGTGAAATATCACTGCTTAGTGTAGTTTTTAGAAAATCACTGTATTATTACCAGATTAATACTTAAAGACAACTTGGCCTACTGCCAGGTAGTCCAACCCCACCAGACCACTGATTAGCAGCTTTCTGACTATGTACAAGGTAAATAGAAAGCTGCCAATCAGTGATGTGAACGGAGTAATAAAAGCTCAGCATTCAGAGAATTGGTAGATCTGTAGCAGATAAAAGTTTTCCTTAAAAACTGCAGCAAGCAGCCCAGTAAAGTAAGTGATACATTTTTGCTCTCAGAGGCAGCAAAAACCCAGTGACAGATCACTTTTTATAAATATGGGCCACATCTGTGTCTCATGCTCTTTTGATAAATTTGCTATATTTTCAATCAAAATCTAAGTTTATACACAAATTAGTTGCTTTATTATGTTCCCAAAAATTAATGCCAAAGGTTTTGCACCCAATGTCACATCTTTAGCTGCTCCTACTTTCCTACAAAATCCTCCCACTAAGCGACACTCCTCTTGTTGAATGAGAGAAATGTCTAAAAGACCTAATAACGATGGTCCAAGGTTTACAAGACAATTGTTTTGCATTAATTTAAATTTAATTTACATGTCCCTTTCCTGGGAACAAACTGCCATAGATAAGCATTTCACTAAATATCTTGCAGGACCTGAGCTATTCCTCTGGTCTCTTGATCTCTGGCTGAGAATTTCCTACTTTATATGATGTCACATCAGATTCTCTCTCAGTTCTGGGCTCTGGAAACTGATGGGTGGGCGGGGCTTGCAGGATGGGTAGGCGGGGCTGCATTCAGCAGGGTTCACTTGGTATCTGAGAAAGCTGCCAGCTCTCCCTGCAGACCTAATCACCCGCTTATGTATCATAAAGTCACTGCTGAAATTATGCCTACAATAATGTAAAAAACTTGTCAAGGAATTTATTTACATCCCATAAGTTCCCATAGTAACAATGTGGTGAAATTCACAGCTTATTGATATTGTTATTATTTATTTCTTACATAGCACCGTCATATTTCTTAACACTTTACAGACATCATCATCACTGTACCCAATGGGGCTTACAATTTAAATTCCCTATCAGTATGTCTTTGGAGTATGGGAGGAAACACACGCAAACAAGGGGAGAACATACAAACTTCTTGCAGATGTAGTCCTTGGAACTTGAACCTAGGACCCCAGCGCTCCAAAGCAACAATGCTAGTATCTGAGCCACTGTGATAAATCATTGTTAAAATGGTGCAGTTAGGCCATACATTTAACCTCTTGCATTGTTATATTGAAAAAGTATTTATAATTGTAAAAAAGTTTTTAAAAGATACTTATTTTATAAATGTTAACTTACACTATATAATATATAAAATGTTTTTCAAAAGACACTAAAGGGTGCTTTACACACTGCGACATCGCTAGCGATCTCGTTAGCGATATGACACGCCAGATCACACATACGATTTGGCGAGATCGCACATGTGACCGGCGCTATAATAAATGACCTATGTGCGATCTCGGCAAATCTTATCTGCGATCTGGCGTGTCCCACCCTAACGAGATCGCTAGCGATGTCGCAGCGTATAAAGCACCCTTAAGACTAAAAACAGATTTTGGGGGAAAAAACATATGCAAAGTGGGAGCGGAGGAGTCCACCAATCTCTCATTATTCTAAGGCCTTTTATAGAATAAAAGCAGGGACCTCATTGGTTAATAATTGCAAGTGGGACAGATTTTCTTAGCACTAGTTTTGGTTAGATTCCAATGAATCATGCATAAATACTAATACAAAAGAAAGTTGTCAATGTTGTTCCTAGCAACAAGTTGGATTTCAACTTTACTTTTCCTAAGGATCAATAAAAAGTAAAATCAGTTGCCTGATTAGTCTTATAGGTACCATTACCGCAATACTCTTGTACTGTTCCATTCATTCCAATAAAACTACTATTAAACAGGTAAAATATATCTTTGTACCATGTTAGCCAGTAGAGATAAAAAAATGTTTAAAAGAACTGAAGTCCTCAGTGGTTGATACCTTTTAATGGCTAACTGAAAAGATGGTAATAATAGCAAGCTTTCGAGACTACTCAGGTCTCTTCATCAGGCTCAGTATAACACAAAATCTGAAGAGCCACATATTTATACACAACAGGACATAGAATGGAGCAGTAGATAAAGCAAGAATGGAGCAGTAGATAAAACAAGTTATGTGAAGTAGAACTATCAGTATGGCAAGAGGGTAAACTGTTTTGGCCATAAATATTGTGTGTGAAAGTTTTATTGTCCTCTTATTGGGGTCCGGTCCAGAGCTAGGAAGCCCCCAGATAGTCTGAAGAAAACATTTCTTAATTGATGTAAAAATACATAAATCCATGTGACACATTCATTCCTGCTCTGAATGTGTCAAAGGTCATCATAAGTTTGTATTCCCAAAGTCTTCTGTTTCGCTGGGACTTGAAATTTCCTTTCAATACCAACAATTTCATGTCCATGATGTTGTAATCTGGGTTACAAAAATCTACCTGTGGCCAAACATTTTTGTAACCCAGACCACAGCATCATGGACATGAAATTGCTGGTATTGAAAGGAAATTTCAAGTCCCAGAGAGATAGGAGACTATGGGAATACAAACTTATGATGACCTTTGACACATTCAGAGCAGGAATGAATGTGTCACATGGATTTATGTATTTTTACATCAATTAAGAAATGTGCTCCTCGGACCATCTGGGGGCATCACAACTCTGGACCAGACCCCAATCAGAGGTCAATAAAACATTCACACGCAATATTTATGGCCACAACAGTTTGTCCTTTTGCCATACTGATAGTTCTGCTTCACATAACTTATTTTATTTGCTGCCCCATTCTATGTCCTGTTGTGTATAAATATGTGACTCTTCAGATTTTGTGTTATACCATGCCTGATGAAGAGACCTGAGTAGTCTCAAAGCTTGCTATTATTACCATCTTTTCAGTTAGCCATTAAAAGGTATCAACCACTGAGGACTACAGTTCTTTTAAACAATTTTTTACTATTAAACAGTAATTAAAATTGCTGGAAGAGACAAAAAGGCAGAAATAGGGTTTTGTCCTGGTGGTCCCAGAATAAATGATTACTGGGAATCACTCACCTGGGTTAGTTGTGTGAGACACTACTGTAAGAGCAAAAAAACAAGACCACAATGGCAGCTGCAGACCTTGTTGATGAATGAGGTGTATGGCAGGGAGAAGAAAAAGGGTTAACCCGCGCTGTCATGTGGAAAAAGAGGATGATTACTTGAAGATAAAATTGTGATTTATTGTTCAACGCATTTCAGAGTATTGAAACTCCTTCTTGAGGAACCAAAATCACCAGTAACATTGAATGGACGCCTTCTGTTCAGCTACATGCAAATATTACATTACCTTCATTAAAAAATTTTCCTTTCTTCTATATACTAATAAACAGAGTAGTTTTTATACAAATGATGTTTGTCTTTTCATGCATAATCAAGGGTATTGTGCCAACTACTGCTCATATAAGAGTGTGGGGAGCCCACCGGAGAAGTCTCCTGTTCCACTGTTGGCCAGTCCAAGTCTGCTCTGGAATTAGTCACATATGTGGAAAAAAATACGCAAATATAAAAAGACATTTTCACAGTTTTTATATTTCGAAAAATAAAATTAATTTATCAATTTAATTGCTAATTTTTTATAATAACTATTTCCGCTATAGCGATCTACCATCATCTATATATATATTTATAGCTGGTCCTCTAACTCCCATACAAAGGCCTCATTCTTAATTCCATCACAGTGTATGGTTGCATTTAAATAATGTTTTAAAGAAAGAAAGCTCCTGGAATTTCCTTGTAATCCTGAGCATATGCTCTCTCCATCGGAGAATATAGAATCCTCATCACTTATAGGATGTACCCTATTATCAAAATCTTTAGGTAACCTGTAACAAAGGAAAAAGATCCCGCTTGTAAAAAGTAAAATAGCAGAGACAACCCCGACCGAAATCGCAGCTCCTACTTCTTGCTTCTCAGGGTTGGATGGCATCCCAAATGTACTTGGAAAGGGTATGCTGAAATTATTGACAACTGAGTGCATGTTCCAGGCCACAGAAATAATAATGGAAATGCTGGAGAGTAGAATTAAGATCCCGCCTGTTGTAAACCAATGAGGAATTCTTGGTTCATGATTCGTACCTTGAAAAACATTTTTAAGTCCAAAGACACATACAGCTTTCCCAGCTGCTCCAAGAATGATAGCCACTAACATAAGTCCTTGTGCCACAAATATTTCCCGGGGTATGAAAGAGTCCATCACACTAAATTGCTGACAGTACATGGTTTTCAGGTTTGGTGATACTAAAATATGACTGAAGAAGCAAGTCCTCCATATACCTATCCAAGCAATTCCAGAAGTAATGAGGGTGGTGTTAGCTACGTGCCATACTCTCCACTGTACAAGTCCTGTAGAAATGGAGCCCAAGATCCAGCCCAGGGTTGAAATAGCAAATCCAACAATTTGTAGATAAGTTGTGTGGGCCAGGTTGGGCATGACCTGAAGATCTTTAGCAGCCTCTCAGTTCCACAGTCACATGTCACAGTGATTGATATCCAGTCCCTGAGAAACAAATATAAAAATGTTAGGCTTTAGCAACCATGGTATAGGGATTGAGAAATGAATGAGCCATGCTACCTGAAAAGGTGCAAAATCTATTCATATTGGTGTTGGATTGATTTCCTTTCCACTGCAATGCTGCTGTCCTCTAACTCGTCTTCACACTAAACATGCACGACTCTTAAGAAGGCTAATATTCAAGGTTGCCAGGGAACAGAGACAAGTCTATAGAATACAGTCAGCATTACACCCTATGGTGTTTGGATACAAGATTAGCTATGTTGTCAACAGCATGGCAACTGTTCTTGTTACAACTCATTTGTCCATCTGCTTTACCTGGCTTAGATCATGTCCTAGTGATGTCTGTGAATCTGAAATCTGAGTTAGTTTTGGGCTATAAATATATTGTCATTTTGCTAAATACCTTAAAATAGTTTTTGGATTGATATTAATATTATTGCATACAGATCAATATTAGCTCATGCATCTAGTTACTGACTTTACTTATTATGGCTATACATTTAGAAACTACAGTTTCTTAAAAATAAAGTTGCAGCAAGCAATGCCATGCTCCATGCAAAGAGGCATGGATGAACATGAAGTGTTTTAGATTAGTAGCGGACAATGTCCTAAGACCCCCACCAATCCATCAAACCATAGCTGAGTATAGGCTCAATATTAATTTATTTTGAGCTCACATGTGTCCATAGCTAATGGAGAAGCCGAGAGCTTCTGCATGGGTTTTTGAGCCATTGGTGGAGTCCCAGGGCCTTGACCCCATTGATCTGAAGCACTGCTATGATTTTAAAGTGAACCTGTCAGATGCCATATGCCCTCTAACCCAGCAGCAGGGACATGTGTGGGCTAAAAATCCCGGCCTAATCAGCCCGGTCTAATAACATTGTATAAAAAAAGGGTTTATATTTTACGTTTACACTATGCTAATAAGCGCCAGGACTAGTCGCAAGGGTTTCGCTTCGCCCCAACTAGCCCGCCCTCTTTCCATGGTATCATGCACCTGTGGACATGATACCATGATTTCTATGAGCCAACGTAACGGCCGGCTCCTGGAAATCTCACGCATGTGCAAGTTTCATTTCCACATCATACCTTGGCCTCCTTAGCTGGGTATACGCTTGTCGGCTTCACAAGCACACTGCGCATGGTCTCCTCCACTTCTCAGCATGCATAAAGTGCATCTGAAGCGGGGAATGAGACGATGAGTTGGCGGTGACTTTGGTTCATGGAAATCATGGTATTGTCTTCCACATGGGTGTGTATACCTAGAAAGAGAGCGGACTAATCGGGGCAAAGCAACGCCCTTGCAACTAGTCCCAGAGCATATTAGCATAGGGAAAATGTAAGCTAGAAACCCTTTTTTTTTATACTTTCCTTTTAAATAATATTATTACACAGGAATGGTTAGGCAGGGATTTTTAGCCCACATATGTATCTGCTGCTAGGTTAGAAGGCATATAGTACCTAACAGGTTCACTTTAAAGGGAAGGTGTTGTCAAAAAAAAATTATTTCAATAACTGAAAAATATAAAGTATTAATGTTTTAATGTTATGTTTAAATAACTGTATTTGGTTTTAATTCAGAAAAATAAAAATAAAATGTAAAAGTTTCATATTTTCTAATCTTAAACACTAGGGGGAGCAGCTGCTGAAATACTGCTTAAATCCTACTGTAGAAATAGCTCACATTACAGCTGCAGTAAAAGTGGGCAGAATCTGCTCTCCTGTGTGTGATGTCACCTCCGCCCTCCCAATCTGGGTGTTTCCAAAAGAATAAGAGAATGAAATTTAGGGACACAGTGCGGAGCCATTTTGTTGTTGGCCGCAAAATGATTATAATATGTCTAAAGTGTCACTGAGGACAGCTGCAAAGTGCTCCACTGTCTCCCTATGCCCCGCTGCTGGTGGTCTCCCTATGCCCCACTGCTGGCTGCCTCCCTCCCTATGCCCCGCTGCTGGCTGACTCCCTCCCTGTGCCCCGCTGATGGCTGACTCCCTCCCTATGCCCTGCTGCTGGCTGACTCCCTCCCTATGCCCCGCTGCTGGCTGTCTCCCTCTGTATGCCTTACTACTGGCTGTCTCCCTCCCTATGCCCCGCTGCTGGCTGTCTCTCTTCCTATGCCCCGCTGCTGGCTGTCTCCCTATGCCCCACTGCTGGCTGTCTCCCTCCCTATGCCCCGCTGTTGGCTGACTCCCTCCCGGTGCCCCGCTGCTGGCTGTCTCTCTCCCTATGCCCCGCTGCTTGCTGTCTCCCTATGCCCCGCTGCTGGCTGTCTCTCTCCCTATGCCCCAGCTGCTGGCTGTCTCCCTATGCCCCACTGCTGGCTGACTCCCTCCCTGTGCCCCGCTGTTGGCTGACTCCCTCCCTGTGCCCCGCTGTTGGCTGACTCCCTCCCTATGCCCTGCTGCTGGCTGACTCCCTCCCTATGCCTCGCTGCTGGCTGTCTCCCTCCCTATGCCCCGCTGCTTGCTGTCTCTCTCCCTATGTCCCGCTGCTGGCTGTCTCCCTATGCCCCGCTGCTGGCTGTCTCTCTCCCTATGCCCCACTGCTTTCTGTCTCCCTATGCCCCGCTGCTGGCTGTCTCTCTCCCTATGCCCCACTGCTGGCTGTCTCCCTCACTATGCCCCGCTGCTGGCTGACTCCCTCCCCGTGCCCCGCTGTTGGCTGACTCCCTCCCTGTGCCCCGCTGTTGGCTGACTCCCTCCCTATGCCCTGCTGCTGGCTGACTCCCTCCCTATGCCTCGCTGCTGGCTGTCTCCCTCCCTATGCCCCGCTGCTTGCTGTCTCTCTCCCTATATCCCGCTGCTGGCTGTCTCCATATGCCCCGCTGCTGGCTGTCTCCCTCTGTATGCCCTGCTACTGGCTGTCTCTCTCCCTATGCCCCGCTGCTTGCTGTCTCTATCCCTATGCCCCACTGCTGGCTGTCTCCCTATGCCACGCTGCTGGCTGTCTCCCTATGCCCCACTGCTGGCTGTCTCCCTATGCCCCGCTGCTGGCTGTCTCCCTATTGCCTGCTGCTGGCTGTCTACCTCTGTATGCTGTGCTGCTGGCTGTCTCCCTCCGTATGCCCCGCTGCTGGCTGTCTCCCTCCCTACGCCCCGCTGCTGGCTGTCTCCCTATGTCTCACTGTATCTTGCACCCCCATATACTGTGCTGCTGGCCGGGATCGGAGGTCCGAGGTGACATGCGGTGAGGAGGGGTGATCCATAGTGCAGTGCCGCTCAAGCTGCAGATCACCACTTCCAGCCGCATGCACTCACCTCAGACCTGTGCCCCCGGCAGCCTGTCATGTCAGCGATCACAGTACAAGCAGCAGATGGAGGCCCGAGGTTAGAACACATGAGGAGAGGGGGTGAGCAGCGGCGATGGTGCAAGCGGCGGAGCGGGACTGGGTCTGAACGGCAGAGTGGGGGAGCAGCACGCCAGAATCAGTAATGGTGCAATCACCGTTGCCTGGCGTCGGTACTCACTCTATCCTTCCCAGCAGGTGACAGGGGGAAAGTGGAGCACACATCATACACTGTGTGCTCCACGAAGATGGCGCTGATCTTCCTTTGCTATGATCTGGACAGCCCAGGGGGCGCGTCCATTTCACAGCAGACGCCTTCTCTAATGTTACTATATGGAGTCGGAATCCGACCACTGTCTTCTATGCTGAGGAGGCTGCCATAAAGGAGGTGAGTAACTGTCGTTACAAACACCAAATCCAAGATGGCAGCCCCCAGTGCTTCAGTAAAACTAGAATTAAATAAAAACTACGTAAACAATGATTTTAACAATGATTTAGCATTAAAAATACTTTATTTCATAATCACTATTATAAATACAAAAATAAAAAACCGCGACACCCTTCCTTTAAATAAAAAATATATATGCATGATGGATACCCTATAAATGGGCTGTACAGACCCTTTTTTCTGCACCAGTGAGTCTAAAATCAAATAATTAATATTCAGCTACTAATACTCTTCCGCTGCCAGTGTCCCTCACTTGCCGCCTTGGTTTGCTTGTGGTGGAATGGTACATGACGGTTGTAGTTACTAGTCAATCAATGGCATAGTAAGAAATTCACCATGGTTAAAATGACAATAAGAAAGTGGGGTTCATAAAAAAGCCACTCTGAATGTGTATCTGAAACCAGCTCAGATAGTATACACACATATTGTAGTCATGTTTTTACACTATTTTTTATTTTTTTTTTTTTAAAATTGTAGTAAATTGTTGGTGTTTTCAGTGGTATTTTGGATCAAAACACAATACAAGATATTACTGTAAAATCTGTAACAGTTTAGTAGAAAGTCTACTTACAGAGCTTTTTGCTTTGCAACAATTTTCCCATAAGCTTCTCTAAAATGTTAGAAATAAATCATGTTTAAAATGTCACAAATGCTTGTACACTATGGTAATAAATGTAGTTTACAAGACTTTATAATACTAATAAAATAGCCGGTGTGACAAAGGCCTTTATACCCCTAATAAAATTCATTGTGCACAGTTCCCAGACAATACACTTTGCATACTCACAAATGGCAGGTGAGTGACATCTGCTCTACAAGCCATATACTATACAAAGGTTGAGTAACCCGATCGCCTGGTTTGGGCGGGTAACAGTATACCTGGCATATTAGTAGGTTTTAGGTGTGGCTTTACAAGCAACAGTGGCTATGGTGATGTCTTCTATGGAAAGACATCAGTAAAGTGTGACAGTAATATCTTTATACATGAGGAGCATCCATCCTCTGGAGACCTGGACCTGATGATGTAATGTTTTATTGTTCTGCTTTGTGAACTATGGTTTATGATTTTATCAGGTGTAACCTACCAGGGGCCATAGTAGTGTTAAAAATCTGTCCTGGCGCACAAACCCCAGACTGGGGTGGCAGCCAGGGGCCCACAAGTAATATTAACTTTGGGGCCCACTGATCAAATATATGAAAATGCTACATTTACAAGTTTACCCATGCTTCTATATAATTATACACTGGGTAGATTGTAAAATGAATGATGAGATGCTTCCTATATCTGTACATAGGGAAACAAGTGTATTGTGCCAACTACTGATCATGTTTGGAGGGTAAGTGACACACTACTGCAAAGGGGCCCACCGAAGGATTCTCCTGCTCTCCTGTGGGCCGGTCCGAGCCATATCGCGGCTTTAAGCAATGAAAAAGGAGGCGCAAAGTGCATGGTTTAGCTAATTTTGCTTTCCTTGCTCTCATCCTTGCCATTTCAAAAAAATACTGTTTGTAAACTACCCCTATCTACACAAGAAGGAAAATAAAAGTAGAGTAAAAACACATTTTGTACTTGTCATTCTCACATTAAACATATGACACACACATCACTCACACATGATTATCACATACCCTCAATATTCCACATACAAGTGCATCTCAATAAACTAAAATATCATCAAAAAGTTAATCTATTTCAGTAATTCAATACAAAAAGGGAAATACATATTATATAGAGTCATTACACACAGAGGGGTCTATTTCAAGTGTTCATTTCTGTTAATATTGATGATTATGGCTTACAGCCAAAATACCCCAAAAGTCATTATCTCAGAAAATTAGAATAATTACCGCAAAACACCTGCAAAGGCTTCCTAAGCGTTTAAAATGGTCCCTTAGTCTGGTTCAGTAGTCTACATAATCATGGGAAAGACTGTTGACTTGATAACCCCTTCCTTCACCGGTACTCTCAAAACACTATCTCCTGGACCAGTGTGCTTTTCACTCCATCACCACTGCGGGCCGGCCCTAAAGTTAACCCTGTTATACAGTCATATGAAAAAGTTTGGGCACCCCTATTAATGTTAACTTTTTTTCTTTATAACAATTTGGGTTTTTGCAACAGCTATTTTAGTTTCATATATCTAATAACTGATGGACTCAGTAATATTTCTGGATTGAAATGAGGTTTATTGTACTAACAGAAAATGGGCAATCCACATTTAAACAAAATTTGACTGGTAAAAAGTATGGGCACCCTTATCAATTTCTTGATTTGAACACTCCTAACTACTTTTTACTGACTTACTAAAGCACTAAATTGGTTTTGTAACCTCATTGAGCTTTGAACTTCATAGGCAGGTGTATCCAATCATGAGAAAAGGTATTTAAGGTGGCCACTGGCAAGTTGTTCTCCTATTTGAATCTCCTATGAAGAGTGGCATCATGGGCTCCTCAAAACAACTCTCAAATGATCTGAAAACAAAGATTATTCAACATAGTTTTTCAGGGGAAGGATACAAAAAGTTGTCTCAGAGATTTAAACTGTCAGTTTCCACTGTGAGGAACATAGTAAGGAAATGGCAGAACACAGGTACAGTTCTTGTTAAGCCCAGAAGTGGCAGGCCAAGAAAAATATCAGAAAGGCAGAGAAGAAGAATGGTGAGAACAGTCAAGGACAATCCACAGACCACCTCCAAAGACCTGCAGCATCATCTTGCTGCAGATGGTGTCAATGTGCATCGGTCAACAATACAGCGCACTTTGCACAAGGAGAAGCTGTATGGGAGAGTGATGCAAAAGAAGCCGTTTCTGCAAGCACGCCACAAACAGAGTCGCCTGAGGTATGCAAAAGCACATTTGGACAAGCCAGTTACATTTTGGAAGAAGGTCCTGTGGACTGATGAAACAAAGATTGAGTTGTTTGGTCATACAAAAAGCTGTTATGCATGGAGGCAAAAAAACATGGCATTCCAAGAAAAGCACTTGCACTTGCAGGTTCCATCATGCTTTGGGGCTGTGTGGCCAATGGCAGCACCGGGAATCTTGTTAAAGTTGAGGGTCGCATGGATTCAATGCAGTATCAGCAGATTCTTGACAATAATGTGCAAGAATCAGTGACGAAGTTGATGTTACACAGGAGATGGATATTTCAGCAAGACAATGATCCAAAACACCGCTCCAAATCTACTCAGGCATTCATGCAGAGGAACAATTACAATGTTCTGGAATGGCCATCCCAGTCCCCAGACCTGAATATCATTGAAAATCTGTGGGATGATTTGAAGCGTGCTGTCCATGCTCGGCGACCATCAAACTTAACTGAACTGGAATTCTTTTGTAAACAGGAATGGTCAAATATACCTTCATCCGGAATCCAGGAACTTATTAAAAGCTACAGGAAGCGACTAGAGGCTGTTATTTTTGCAAAAGGAGGTTCTACAAAATATTAATGTCACTTTTATGTTGAGGTGACCACACTTTTGCACCGGTCAAATTTTGTTTAAATGCGGATTGCACATTTTCTGTTAGTACAATAAACCTCATTTCAATCCAGAAATATTACCCATCAGTTATTAGATATATGAAACTGAAATAGCTGTTGCAAAAACCCAAATTGTTATAAAGAAAAAAGGTTAACATTAATAGGGGTGCCCAAACTTTTTCATATGACTGTATACATCCTTGGTCATGCCTATCCCTTTAATTCAGGCTTGTGCGGCGAGCCTGCATTATTCCCCACACATGTCTGCTGATGTGATTAGCAGACATGTGCAGCAAACAGGCGTGGGTGGATCTCTGATCCACCTGCGCCTGTTAACTCTTTAGATCACGCTGTCAAACTTTGATAGCGCAATCTAACATGCGCCGGTGGGCATCGCACTGTTCCCCGATGCTATCACGAGATGCCAATGGGTTGCCATGACAGCGTGGGGTCAGATGATGACCCTTGTGGCTGTCATGACGTGTTTCTTGTGAATACCGGCACAACGTTAGCATTCTCAGGAGATCAGATGATGAAGCATCACACTGATCTTCAGAATCGATCAGACAGTGAAGATATAAAGTCCCCTATGGAGATCAATAAAATTCTAAAAAAAAAAAAAAAAGTTTTTAAAAATAGGAAAAAAAAACCCTAAATTTCAAATCAACCCCCTTTTGCCCCATTGAAAATAAAACAATAAAAAATACACATATTTGGTATCGCCACATTCAGAAATTACCTAATCTATCAAAATATAAAATCAAATAATCTGATCAGCAAAGGGCATAGAGAAAAAAAAATCATTAAAAAGCAATCACAGGTGATCAAAACATTG
Source organism: Anomaloglossus baeobatrachus (assembly GCF_048569485.1). Taxonomy (NCBI): domain Eukaryota; kingdom Metazoa; phylum Chordata; class Amphibia; order Anura; family Aromobatidae; genus Anomaloglossus; species Anomaloglossus baeobatrachus. The sequence goes on along the minus strand of NC_134354.1, from coordinate 174,225,689 downwards.
CATCTGCCCAAAAATTGTATGATTAAAAATGTCAGGTAAAGACGAAAAAAATAAGCGGTCACTGATCCTCAGATCCTGAAAAAATGAGAACGCTACTGTGGCGCCCCTGACCTGGTCAGGCACCACTGAGTACTGCACCCATGCTGGGGACAGTACAACACAGGTAATCCAGAAGGCTGACCGGGGTGTGGTACACAGGCGCATAGTGATCAGGTCTCACACATGTACCCATGAGAGGACCCCTGGGGATCCCAGGAGGGGGAAAAGCCTTCACCTTCACTGGAATAGTGGAGGGGGCCAAAAGCCTCCATCTCCTCTCAAGGGGTGTGGTAAGAGAGTCTGGTTGCTAGGTGGCGTAGGCAGGCACAAAAGGGAAAGGAGGAGTAAACAGTCTTGAGTCTGCAGCAGAGTGTGGAGGAGTGAGGAGCAGGAAAGTGAAGCTCAGACAGGAGCAGCAGTGAAGGTCCCAGAAGTGAGCCAGTTCAGAGCAGAGTCCAGGGAGCTCCGAAGAGAGCTGACCCCTTCCCCTGGGCTGCTGGAGTCTGACAGCGTCCGCGCAGTGGCTACCGACGGGGGAGAACGGTCACCTAGGAGTGCTACCCGAAACCCATCTCCAGCTAGAGAGAGAGCACAGAGTGGGAAGTAAGGAGACTGCTAGGGAGAACCAGGCCCAAACGGGCGGCAGATCCCGAAGCGGAGATAGATCCAGCTTTCTTTTGCTAAACCTGCCGGTGTGGGGCTCTCAAAGCCCACGCCACAACACCACAAAAGCCGCAGCCACGTAGCCACAGTTAGGGCCCATAGGTCACAGGAGGCAAGCAGCTGGAGTGGCCTGGTCCAGGCGACAAGCAAACGGCAAACGAAGGGGAGAGAGGCTGCAGCATCTTCCCTGGGTGACCCCCATAGGGACTCAAAGTCGGGGTTACCCCAAACCACCAAGGGCTAAGGAAGGCGAGTTAGTAGTCACCCTCACAAGTCAGCCTGAAGGACACCTGGTTCCCACTTGGTTCATCCCAGCTACGCCCGGGTCACTCACCCTGCCATCAACTGTGAGTAAAAACCCTGAAAGACATCCTGCCTGTGTTGAGTCATTCTGCGCCTTGTAGTTCTACACATCTACACAGGGCCCTGGGGCTTGCCTCACTCTCAGGAGGCTACTACAACTGGCTGCACCCACCATCAGCCCCAGGCATCCCTTAACCTGCAGTGGCGGTCCCCACTGACCGCAAATCTGAGAGTGGCGTCACGACAAACTACAAAGAAGATCTCCTACCTGTGACAAGATCCAGCCGAGTGGAGTCCCTGAAGGTAATGCACCGACACAACACCTGTGGGGCTTCACATCTGGCGTCACGAACAGGATAAGGACTAGACCTGTTCAGACAGGTGACCATGTGCCTGGGCGGTCCGCTTGAAAAATTGGAAGCGCCGCCATATTGCCACCATGAAGAGCGCGCCGAAAAACAACAGCAGCCCGCGCTGGAAGAAGTTACCGCCCACGAAGAGGTGTGGCTACCCAGAGATCCCCTGCAGAGTTCTGACCTCGCTTGTGAAGAGAGCGGAAGCGTCCAGAGACGGCGGGAAGGAAAGAGAGCCACAAGCCTGCTGCTGCAGAGAGAAGAGATGGAGTCCGGACGTGGATACCCAGAACTAGGCTCTGCTGCCTGGTGGTGCCGGGAGCTTGCTATCTTCTGCGATCAGCTGGAGGCCAGGATTATGCGACAGCTCAGTGAGGGACGCACGGAGCTTCTGGAGATGGCTGCGGCGGTTCGGACCTACGAGGAGGGAGCCGCGCGACGCCTGCCAGATCGAGCGGCGACGACTCAGATCCCGATGGTGTCACCGATGGGTGAGTCCAGAGTTGCCCCGGCCAGCGCAAGCGCTCCGACCCCTGCTGCTACGACCGCGGTCCCAGAAGAGGCGCCCGGCGCAGCGACGCTGAGCCAGGCCGCAGCCATGCCAGGTGCGGCCCGCCAAGCCCAGGCGCGCCGCAGCGATGCCCTGCTCGGCCCGCCAAGCCCAGGCCGCCGCAGCGATGCCCTGCTCGGCCCGCCAAGCCCCGGCCGCCGCAGCGATGCCCTGCTCGGCCCACCAAGACCCGGTCCCTGCAGCGACGCCCAGCCCAGCCTGCACAGATCCCATCGCAGCTGCGACGCCGATCCAGGCCGCCGCCATACAGGGCGCGGCCCGCCAAGACCAGGCCGCCGCCATACAGGGCGCGGCCCGCCAAGACCAGGCCGCCGCCATGCCAGGCGCGGCCCGCCAAGAGATTGCATCACCATTTTCCCCGGCCTGCAAGGCCAGAGCAGACACCGCTCCCCAGCCTAAGGAAGTCCCTACTAGGAAATCCGTGATAGGTGAAGACTCCGCATACTGGCAGCTGAAGGCTGACCTGGAGGCTAAGTTCCCACAGGAGATGGTGGACCGATACATGCTCCCTCCGAACACCCCTAAGGCAACCCCTGCAGCAACCACGCTGAAGAGTCCACCGCCTGGGCCAGCTGAGGAACACTCATCCCCAGTGCTGCCACGACCAGAGTGCAGCGAAGAACTAAGGGGGAGAGGAGGGCAAGAAGCTGAGGAGTTGCCCCCGGAGCCAGCAGCAGTGCTAGTCCCAGAGCCGGAGATGCTGCCATATTCCCGTTGGGACGAGGAAGACCTGACACCTCCTGCTGAGGAAGAAGATCTGCCCCAAAGCCTCACCTGGGAGCTTGTAAGCTGCACTTCGCAGAATCCAGCCCGCAAGACACAGCGCCGCAGTAGAACCCAGTCTTTCCCTGCACCGCCATCCCCAGAGCAGAGAGAAGTCACGGCTAGAGACCTACAAGAAAAACGGTTCCTGAGAAGGTCCAAAGCCCAGGTCAGAGGACCCCTTTGTAGAGGAGTAGTGGAGGACTTCAGCCTAAAGTCAGGATACGGGTTCATTGTTGCACCTGGTATCAAAGAAGGCATTTTTGTCAATAGGAGAGACGTCAGAGCTAATCTGCCCAGAGGACACCCTGGCAGAAACTTAAAGATGGGAGACTCCGTACAGTTCACCATGCACCAAGGAGAAAGAGGGTGGTACGCGCTAGATGTAGTGCCATGTCCCAAAGAAGAAGAAAGAAAAGACAAAGGACCTACTGACGAGACAACCACAGATGAGGAAAAAGGTCAAGAAACCAACAGGTGCCGCAGCCCTACAGGCCCAAGCCCTGGTGAAGAGGAGTCTGCATAAGTTTAAGTAAAGTACAGCAAGTTTTGACCAGTTTGGAAAGTTTGTTTTGCAACGTTTTAAAAGTTCAAGTATGTGCCCACATAAACTGATGTGAGAAATAAACCTTAAGGCTATGAACTGGCTATAGCCACAAACTCTCGCAGTGTAAATAGTTACACCAGAGGGCACCACCACCACCAGAGTCAGCCTGTTTAGGGGCTTGGCTCGTCTGCAACCAGGAGGAGCCCGTCCGTATATAGGGCCTTGGCTCGCCTGCGACCAGAGAGCATGCCTGTTTATGGGGCCTGGCTCTCCACCACAAAGAGGGTACCTGGTCAGCACCAACTGTGGAGGCCGCCTCTGCATCCTGCCAGAAGAGGCTGAAGGCGCGGATCCACCAGGCCAGGTATACCCTGAAACCACCAGCCCATGAAAGCCGCCTCTACATCCTGCCAGAAGTGGCTGAAGTCGCGGCCAACGTGAAAGGGTTTTGGGTGGGTTAACGGACTTGTGGGTGGAGGGTGGTGATGTATGGTACCTGGTGCTTTTAAAAATGTTTTACATGTTTTAATGTTTTATGCATTTTAAAATGTTGTCTTGCAGCCCGAGGACGTGCTGGTGATAACTAAGGGGGAATGTGGCGCCCCTGACCTGGTCAGGCACCACTGAGTACTGCACCCATGCTGGGGACAGTACAACACAGGTAATCCAGAAGGCTGACCGGGGTGTGGTACACAGGCGCATAGTGATCAGGTCTCACACATGTACCCATGAGAGGACCCCTGGGGATCCCAGGAGGGGGAAAAGCCTTCACCTTCACTGGAATAGTGGAGGGGGCCAAAAGCCTCCATCTCCTCTCAAGGGGTGTGGTAAGAGAGTCTGGTTGCTAGGTGGCGTAGGCAGGCACAAAAGGGAAAGGAGGAGTAAACAGTCTTGAGTCTGCAGCAGAGTGTGGAGGAGTGAGGAGCAGGAAAGTGAAGCTCAGACAGGAGCAGCAGTGAAGGTCCCAGAAGTGAGCCAGTTCAGAGCAGAGTCCAGGGAGCTCCGAAGAGAGCTGACCCCTTCCCCTGGGCTGCTGGAGTCTGACAGCGTCCGCGCAGTGGCTACCGACGGGGGAGAACGGTCACCTAGGAGTGCTACCCGAAACCCATCTCCAGCTAGAGAGAGAGCACAGAGTGGGAAGTAAGGAGACTGCTAGGGAGAACCAGGCCCAAACGGGCGGCAGATCCCGAAGCGGAGATAGATCCAGCTTTCTTTTGCTAAACCTGCCGGTGTGGGGCTCTCAAAGCCCACGCCACAACACCACAAAAGCCGCAGCCACGTAGCCACAGTTAGGGCCCATAGGTCACAGGAGGCAAGCAGCTGGAGTGGCCTGGTCCAGGCGACAAGCAAACGGCAAACGAAGGGGAGAGAGGCTGCAGCATCTTCCCTGGGTGACCCCCATAGGGACTCAAAGTCGGGGTTACCCCAAACCACCAAGGGCTAAGGAAGGCGAGTTAGTAGTCACCCTCACAAGTCAGCCTGAAGGACACCTGGTTCCCACTTGGTTCATCCCAGCTACGCCCGGGTCACTCACCCTGCCATCAACTGTGAGTAAAAACCCTGAAAGACATCCTGCCTGTGTTGAGTCATTCTGCGCCTTGTAGTTCTACACATCTACACAGGGCCCTGGGGCTTGCCTCACTCTCAGGAGGCTACTACAACTGGCTGCACCCACCATCAGCCCCAGGCATCCCTTAACCTGCAGTGGCGGTCCCCACTGACCGCAAATCTGAGAGTGGCGTCACGACAAACTACAAAGAAGATCTCCTACCTGTGACAAGATCCAGCCGAGTGGAGTCCCTGAAGGTAATGCACCGACACAACACCTGTGGGGCTTCACACTACGAGTCTTGGAAAATGGCGTCAAAAGCACAATTAAATTTACAAAAAAAACTTATGAATTTTATTTCACCACTTAGATAAATATAAAACAAACTCATACTGACCTGGGAAATCATATTTCCTACTCAGTTTTACCATCTAGTAAACATGGTAAATAAAAAAAAACAAAAACATTTGAGGAATCGCATTTTTTTTGTAATATCACCAAACTTTTTTTTTTTCTCGTTTTACATTATAATATGGGGCAGAATGAATGGTGTCACTCAAAAGTACAACTCGTTCTGCTAAAAACAAGACCTCATATGGCTATAGTGACAGCAAAATAAAAAGGTTATGACTCTTGGAAGAAGGGGGAAAAAAACGAAAATGAAAACTGGAAAATTGCCGGGTGGTAAAAGAGTAAGGGGTACTTTGCACGCTGCGACATCGCTACCCAATGGTAGCGATGCCGAGCGCGATAGTCCCCGCCCCTGTCGCACATGCGATATCTTGTGATAGCTGCTGTAGCGAACATTATCGCTACGTTAGCTTCACACGCACTTACCTGCCCTGCGACGTCGCTCTGGCCGGCGACCTGCCTCCTTCCTAAGGGGGCGGGTGGTGCGGCGTCACAGCGACGTCACACGGCAGGCGGCCAATAGAAGCGGAGGGGCGGAGATGAGCGGGGCGTAAACATCCCGCCCACCTCCTTCCTTCCGCATATCCGGTGGAGGCAGGTAAGAAGATGTTCCTTGCTCCTGCGGCTTCATACACAGCGATGTGTGTTGCCTCGGGAACGAGGAACAACATTGTACCTGTCGCTGCAGCGAAATTATGGAAATACCGACACTACACAGATCACCGATTTACGATGGTTTTGCGATCGTTTATCGGTGCATCTAGCCTTTACACGTTGCGACGTCGTTACTGACGCCGGATGTGCGTCACTTTCGATTTGATCCCGACGACATCGCAGTAGCGATGTCGCAACGTGCAAAGTACCCCTTAATGGCTGTGTGTTGAGCTATTTAGATGGCACACCAAATTTACACTGCTATACAAGCTGTACAATGACTATTTTATATTGTATCAAAGTGTCATATCTTGAGTGTTGTCCAATGAAAAGATATAAGAAAATATTTACAAAAATGTGATGAGTGTACTTACTTTTGTTATACACTGTACGTATATGCAGTTAACTGGCTGAAAGTATTAGGATGTATACATTTAATTCTTGGGGACATTCCGATCATTGAATTTACTGAACACAGATAGAACACAAGTGCTGACGTATGGATTTGCTCTTAGATAAATTATGCTGACAGTACATCATTACGCTATGTGCATCTTTTTCTTTGAAACTTCATCCTTCCTTTAACACTATTGTTCAGTGTCTTTAAAAAAGCAGTTTATGGTGAATGCTTTTATGGTAAAGTTCCACAGCAAAGAAGAATACAATAAGTTTCTTACCAGGATTTTGTATGAAGGAAAATGAATGATATTAAAATAATCTTAAATATAAATTTACAATCAAACTGTTCTGTACTCTTTTTTTAATGTTCCTCTTATATTTTATTTTCATATCTAAATATTCACCCTAAGGAACAAAAGAGGAAGCTTAAAGAAAAACCGTAAATAGAAATACACTTACGTTATGGTTTTACATTCACTTCACGTTACTCCATGTATTTCCAGAACAGCAAATGACACAAATGTGAAAAGTAAAGGATAGACACCCAACATACGCACCACTGCTTCACACTCACCCACTACGTCAACATAGATGAAATAAAGTTTAATCATTAACAAAAGATAATTATGTCATTTTTTTATTTCACCCGTAAGAGGGAAATGGGTATTGGAACTGTAAAATTAGTGCATTTTTTGTTTGAAGGGAAAAAGTCCACTAGGTTAGGCAGTAGAGATGAGCAAACCTGAATTGTAAAGCTCGGGGTTCATACCGGACACCTTGTGTCCAGTGCTGAACTCCGAACACAGACTTTGACTGCACGGCTGTTTCCTGTTCGGGTTTGTCACCTGAATAAAACTTGTTGAAAGATTGCAGAGCATCCAATCAGCAAGCTTTTAAGCTGTGGGAAGTTCCGGAGTGATCACATCCATGCCAAGTATTGTCATGACTGTGATTGGATGGCGCATCCCGTGGCTCGGAGTATATAAAGGCCGGATAAGGGGCTGCGGTGCAATTTCACCTTGACTAGAATATGGAGAGTATGCTGTTGGAGTGAGGGACCATGATAGGTGCCGTTAGGAAAAAAACAAATACATTTTAGGGATAATGTGCTGTAGGAGTGATAGGTGCATATAATTCTAAATCAAATACAGCGCTGCATTACGCAGCGTTTGTAGCTGCATGAAACAGTAGAGTACAGTCAGTGTAATCTATTAGCTCAAACTAGAAAAAAAACAGTGTTTTTCACCTTGCCTTGCTGTGTGAATATCTCTGAAACCTTATACTGCGATGTATCATGCAACTTTGTTTAGTAGTCAAAAATAGCAGTGTACAGGTAGTGTAATCTATTAGCTCAATGTAGCAAAAAACAGTTTGTACAGCGTGCCTTGCTGTGTGAATATCTCCTAAACATCATACTGCGCGGCATCACACAGCATTGAGTAGAGGTCAAAAACATCTGCATACAGGCTTTGTTATAATCGTTCCCTGTATACAGGCCATCTATTAAGCTGAACTTGTTAGTGTACCAAAGAATGAGGAGCTGATCTAATAGGGGATGTGGCCATGGTGGTAAAGCTGTTTCAGGGCAAGTACATGGTAGATCTGTGCCTGCTACATTACAAAGCCAAATTACCTTCTTCCGCTGCAGGCAGACCACAGGCTGGTCTTCGTTTTTCATCATTTCTTCGACCCTAGTACCGCTGCATGGATGATGAGGTCAGAACATGTTGAGATGGTTTTAGACAATATTTCTACCAGTGCCTCTAGCAACTTTTGCTTTGACTTAGACCCAGTCCACACTTGAAATCTCAGAGTTGTCTCCTAAATTCCATGGTCATCTTCCTTCCACCTCAGCTCAATCAAAATCAGCCAAGCAGTGTGTGCCACAAGTCATGCAGTAGTCACTTGAGCTTTTTGATGACTCTGTTTGCTAGCCCTGCCCCAAAGGTGGAAGACACCGAATGCACTGACCCCCCAACCACCTGTGTTGGAGGATGAGTCCGTGTGAGGGCTGGTGGATATGGTCTGCGTATCACCGCACCACAGCTCAGAGGATCATGAAACACAAGTGCCAACTGCTGCAGTTTTTTCAGTGTGCAGACTGGAAAGGAGGTCGGGGCTGAAGAGTGGGTGGAAGACGATGCAAGTGATGACGACGAGGTGCTTGACCCCACCTGAGCGAAGGCCATGATAGTGACATGCACAGCTCCGATGAAGAGGAGGTGTTCAGGCAGATAAAACAGCAGCACATTAAAAGAGAAAGCATGGGACAAGCCATGTGGAAAGCTCAGAGGCAGTAAGTTGGCTGCAATGCCAGCTCCCTGGCGTGGTATTTTTTCCGGGAATGTGCTAATGGAAAGAGAGTGTTGGATTCCCCTTCCCCTGCCACAAGTGTATTGTCTGAACTTGTGTTCAGCACGGCAGGGGGGGTCATTACAGACAGGCGCATCCGCCTGTCCTCAGCTAACGTGGACAAGCTGACTTTCATTAAAATGAATAAGTTGTGGAGTATACTATAAACTATATATTGTATATTGTATACTCAATTTGCCATTCCCAGTATTTTGGAGACTCCAAAATACAGTAACCCCTAAATATAATATCACATTGCTGCCTCCTCTTCCTTCTCCTCAAAAATTCTACTTGTCGCCAGTGTGAAGCCAGGTCTGTGGCCTAAAATAAAGCTACCTCTGCCACTTCTCACCAGGGTCTGTGGTCTTAATTTATTTGAAAAAGATTGCTGTCACTTCTCACACTTCTCACCGGGGTCTGTGGCCTTAGTTTTTAACAAAATTCTACTTGTCACCAGTCTGCAGCCGGGTCTGTAACTTTAGTTTAAAAAAGAAAAAGTAGTCCCTGTGCACCAGGTATTGCGGACGTAATCTGTCACAAACCTGTAACTGCGCTGCAGCAGGCACAGTGTGGTGGAGCTCTGAAAAACCATCTGTATAACAGCACTGTGCAAGAGTGTTGGGTCTCGGGCAATCTTGTGAGGGTCAACCTGTTTAGGGACCTTTTTAAAATAAGTTTTCTGGAGGGGGAATCTGTAAATTTTAAACTGCAATACACCTCCAAGTGATGACAGCTTGTTGTTGCCTCTGGTCAGCGTAATTATCCCTGAAACCTCATATTGCAGTGCATCATGCAGTTTTGCATGACACTGAGCAGCATGGGTGAGCCACTTCAAGTCTAAATGGCTGGGACTAGCAGTAGCAAGTCTAGCTGGCGTATATGCGATTCGATTCCAAATCCAATGACAAGCTTTTTAAATGAAGCAACTAGAGTGCCTAGCACTAGAGCAGAAAATTGGCTCCTGTGGGACCTCAGACTAAGAGGTCAAGCCACAGACACCCCCTGCCAAGCCGCAATTGCCACCTGTCAAGACTGCTGTCCAGTGAATCAAGTCGACACATCCTGCTCGGCCGTGTGGTACCTAATGTGGGGACTGTAATTATAATACCTCAGACTTAATCTGTTATACAATATATACTGTATGTCTATATATATATATATACAGTCATATGAAAAAGTTTGGGCACCCCTATTAATGTTAACCTTTTTTCTTTATAACAATTTGGGTTTTTGCAGCAGCTATTTCAGTTTCATATATCTAATAACTAGTGATGAGCGAGCATGCTTGTTACTACTCGGTACTCGCACGAGTATCACTGTACTCGGGCTACTCGGCGGGGACCGAGTAATCTCGCGATACTCGTGCTGTACTCGTGGTCTTCATTTCTGCATGTTGGCGCTCTTTTGAGAGCCAGCCCTCATGCAGGGATTGGCTGGCAGACCACTGCAATGCCACAGCCCTGTTAGTTGTGGAATTGCAGTGATTGGCCGGCCTGCACAGCGTGACCGAGCCTTTATACCGGCGGGCGCGCTGTGCTCTGCTCACAGCTATCCAGACAGTCAGTGCAGGGAGAGGGTCGCTGCTTCAGGGAAAGGTTTGCGGCCCTTTATAGCTATTTCCGTAGCAGGGCTGCAAACAGTGTGACCAAAAGTCCTTCTCAGGACTATTCTAGTTGTATACAGGCAGGCAGGGTATAGCCAGGTCGGAGTACAGTAGCAGAGTCCTTCTCAGGACTATTGTTGCTGTATACAGGCAGGGTATAGCCAGGTTGGAATACAGGCTAGTGACCAAAAGAGTCCTTGTCAGGACTATTGTAGCAGTATACAGGCAGGCAGGCAGGGTATATAGCCATTCCTAGTGGTGACCGTATACCAGCCTTCATCATATCTGGGGCTGGTGTACACAGTCTAAAACAGTCCTGATAGTGTCAGACTTCTCAGCAATTGTCGCTCCTAAAACCTGTTAGGTTCTTAGTGCGTCCGTGCTTGCATTTAAAAACCGCACGTGTGTGCCTGTCGGTGGCAGCGTACAGGTGCACTTGTGTGCGTTTTTACCAAACTATTATATAACGCACAAGTGTAGTGTATAATACACGTCAGTCAGCAGTGGCTGATAGTGTCAGAGTTCTTAATTTTTGCTCCTAAAACCTGTGTTAGGTTCTTAGTGCGTCCGTGCTTGCATTTAAAAACCGCACGTGTGTGCCTGTCGGTGGCAGCGTACAGGTGCACTTGTGTGCGTTTTTACCAAACTATTATATAACGCACAAGTGTAGTGTATAATACACGTCAGTCAGCAGTGGCTGATAGTGTCAGAGTTCTTAATTTTTGCTCCTAAAACCTGTGTTAGGTTCTTAGTGCGTCCGTGCTTGCATTTAAAAACCGCACGTGTGTGCCTGTCGGTGGCAGCGTACAGGTGCACTTGTGTGCGTTTTTACCAAACTATTATATAACGCACAAGTGTAGTGTATAATACACGTCAGTCAGCAGTGGCTGATAGTGTCAGAGTTCTTAATTTTTGCTCCTAAAACCTGTGTTAGGTTCTTAGTGCGTCCGTGCTTGCATTTAAAAACCGCACGTGTGTGCCTGTCGGTGGCAGCGTACAGGTGCACTTGTGTGCGTTTTTACCAAACTATTATATAACGCACAAGTGTAGTGTATAATACACGTCAGTCAGCAGTGGCTGATAGTGTCAGAGTTCTTAATTTTTGCTCCTAAAACCTGTGTTAGGTTCTTAGTGCGTCCGTGCTTGCATTTAAAAACCGCACGTGTGTGCCTGTCGGTTGCAGCGTACAGGTGCACTTGTGTGCGTTTTTACCAAACTATTATATAACGCACAAGTGTAGTGTATAATACACGTCAGTCAGCAGTGGCTGATAGTGTCAGAGTTCTTAATTTTTGCTCCTAAAACCTGTGTTAGGTTCTTAGTGCGTCCGTGCTTGCATTTAAAAACCGCACGTGTGTGCCTGTCGGTGGCAGCGTACAGGTGCACTTGTGTGCGTTTTTACCAAACTATTATATAACGCACAAGTGTAGTGTATAATACACGTCAGTCAGCAGTGGCTGATAGTGTCAGAGTTCTTAATTTTTGCTCCTAAAACCTGTGTTAGGTTTTTAGTGCGTCCGTGCTTGCATTTAAAAACCGCACGTGTGTGCCTGTCGGTGGCAGCGTACAGGTGCAGTTGTGTGCGTTTTTACCAAACTATTATATAACGCACAAGTGTAGTGTATAATACACGTCAGTCAGCATGTGGCTGATAGTGTCAGAGTTCTTAATTTTTTCTCCTAAAACCTGTGTTAGGTTCTTAGTGCGTCCGTGCTTGCATTTAAAAACCGCACGTGTGTGCCTGTCGGTGGCAGCGTACAGGTGCACGATTTGCACAAACTTTGATATAACGCCCAAGTCTAGTGAATACACGTCAGCACAGCATTGCAAAATGCGCAAGGGCGTTGGCAAGGAACAAGGAAGTGGACGTGATGGTGGTGCAGGCAGAGGCCGAGGTCGTGGGCAAGCTCTAATTTTGCCACAACAAAGGGCCACATCTAGTCGCTCGCACGTCCTGTCCCAAATTCTTGGGGACCGCAGCAGTACACCGCTCTTGAACCAAGACCAGTGTCAACAGGTTGTTAGTTGGATAGCGGATAATGCTTCCAGTCAGATTGGCACCACCACAAACACTCTGTCTTCCACACGGTCAAGTGTCATTAGCCGTGATACTGCACCGCACATTTCAGAACCTGATCCTCCTTCCTACCACAAGGCTGAGTACACGTCCTCGGACATTAATGATCCCACACTTGGACACTCGGAAGAGCTGTTCATGTTTCCATTCGCACATTCTGGCCTCTCGCCAGCTCATGTTGAAGTGGGTCATGAGGAGATCGTATGTACAGATGGCCAAATATTTGAGCAGCCACGTTCTCACGAAGTTGGCAACGTGTCTCAACAAGGGGTGGACGATGATGAGACACAATTGTCAGGAAGTCAGGAGGAGGAGCAGGGTGTGGAAGAGGAAGACGACGTGGTGGATGATCCAGTAACTGACCCAACCTGGCAGGAGGATATGCAGAGCAAGGACAGCAGTGCACAGGGGGAGGGAGGCGTAGCATCCCAACAGGCAGTAAGAAGCAGGGTGGTGGCTCCAGGCAGAAGTCAGGCAACCGTTCCCCGGAACAACAACACGACACAAGGTGCCTGTACAAATGTTAGGTCTTCCCGAGTCTGGCAGTTTTTTAAGTTGGATCCAGATGATTCTAAAAAGGCCATTTGCAACACCTGCCGTGCCAGCATCAGCAGGGGTACCAAAACTAGCAGCCTGACCACCACCAGCATGATCAGGCACATGTCAGCCAAGCACCCGACTTTGTGGGAAGTACAACAGAGTCGAGGAGCAGTGCTTGCTAATGTCACTGCTACGTCTTCGCTGGTTGTGCATGCGAGCCAATCCCCTGTCCATGCTGCCTGCGAACAAGCCTCCTCCGGTCCTGCAGTTGCCTACGCAGAAATAACACCATCATCAAGCACGTCCTTGTCCCAGCGCAGCGTTCAGTTATCCATTCAGCAAACCTTTGAACGCAGGCGCAAATACACTGCCAACACCCCACATGCCACAGTTCTAAATGCTAACATTTCGCGACTGCTTGCGCTGGAAATGTTGCCTTTTAGGCTGGTGGAGACAGAAGCATTCCGCGACCTGATGGCGGCAGCTGTCCCACGTTACTCGGTCCCCAGCCGCCACTATTTCTCCCGGTGTGCCGTCCCCGCGTTGCATAACCACGTGTCACAAAACATCACACGTGCCCTGAACAACGCTGTTTCACCCAAAGTCCACCTAACCACAGACACGTGGACAAGTGCTTGTGGGCAAGGCCGCTACATCTCGTTGACGGCACACTGGGTTAATATTGTGGAAGCTGGGACCCAGTCTGAGCGAGGGACGGAACACGTCCTTCCCACACCAAGGTTTGCAGGCCCTACCTCAGTCAGTGTTTCACCCACACTCTACAGCTCCGGAATGTCATGCTCTTCAGCCTCCTCCTCCTCCTGCGCATCCTCATCCACTGTACCCTCCACACCAGTCCCAAGCTGGAAGCACTGCAGCACTGCCTCGGCGAAGCGGCAACAGGCTGTGCTGAAGCTAATCTGCATAGGTGACAAACCCCACAATGCAGAAGAGCTGTGGACAGCTCTGAAACAGCAGGCAGATCACTGGCTCACACCTCTGAACCTAAAGCCAGGAAAGGTCGTGTGTGACAATGGCCGGAACCTGGTGGCGGCTTTGAGGCGAGGCCAGCTGACACATGTTCCATGCGTGGCCCATGTGCTCAACCTCGTGGTTCAGCGGTTTCTAAAGTCATACCCAGAGCTGTCTGATCTGCTGGTAAAAGTTCGCCGCCTGTCTGCACATTTTCGAAAGTCACCTACTGCTTCAGCCGGCCTTGCCCGGCTTTCAGCGCAGTTTGCATCTTCCGGCTCACAGACTGGTGTGTGATGTCCCCACGCGTTGGAATTCAACTCTGCACATGTTGGTCAGGATATGTGAGCAGAAGAGGGCAGTTGTTGAGTACCTGCATCACCTAAGCCGTCGGGAAATGGGTCAAACTCCACACATAACACCTGAGGAGTGGAGATGGATGTCCGACCTATGTTCCATCCTCCAAAACTTTGAGGACTCCACCAAGATGGTGAGTGGTGATGACGCCATTATTAGCGTCACCATACCGCTACTCTGCCTTCTAAAACGGTCTCTGCTCAAAACCAAACATGATGCATTGCAGGCGGAGCGCGATGAGTTGCAGCAAGAAACAGTAGTGGGTGTGGGTGATAACACACAGCCCAGCCTCGTCTCATCACAACGTGCAGTGGAGGACTATGACGAGGAGGAGGATGAAGACATGGAGCAACTCTCCGGCCAAATTGAGGATATGACATGCACACCAGTCATATCCTCGGTTCAGCGTGGCTGGCCAGAGGACAGGGTAGATGAGGAGGAGGAGGAGGAGGAGGAGGACAGCATGTTCAGTCAACGTGTTGGTCAGGCTACTGAAGTCCTGGCTGTTAAGAGTCTGGCGCACATGGCTGACTTTATGGTAAGCTGCCTGTCTCGTGACCCTCGCGTTAAGAACATCTTGGCCGACAATCATTACTGGTTGGTAACACTGTTAGACCCACGCTACAAGGAGAACTTTATGTCTCTTATTCCCGAGGCGGAGAGGTCAACCAAAATGCAGCAGTTCCGGAAGGCCATAGTCACGGAAGTAGGCAAAGCATTCCCCTCACAAAACGCTAGCGGCATAGGTCAGGAATCAGTGGACAACCAAGGCGTACAGCCGAGAGAGGCACAAGTCCAATCCGCCAGAGGTAGGGGAACAGTCTTTAAGATGTGGGACAGTTTTCTCAGCCCCTCACGTACCACAGCCCCTGAGGTGCGGGGTAGTGCCACAAGAAATCCTAAGTTTGCCCAGATGCTCAAGGAGTACCTTGCAGATCGAACAACTGTACTCCGACATTCCTCTGTGCCTTACAATTATTGGGTATCCAAGGTGGACACGTGGCATGAATTGGCTCTCTACGCCTTGGAAGTCCTGGCCTGCCCTGCCGCTAGCGTTTTGTCAGAGCGTGTTTTTAGTGCCGCAGGTGGAATCATTACAGATAAACGCACCCGCCTTTCAACTGAAAATGCTGACAGGCTGACTCTGATCAAGATGAACAAGGGTTGGATTGGGCCAGACTTCACCACACCACCAGCAAATGAGAGCGGAATTTAAAGTTTGTAACGAGAATTTGCCATGTACCTCCAGTCACCCATGGGTACACACTTCTGGACTTTGAATAATCGCTGGACTGCTCCTCCTTCTCCTCATGCGCCACCATGATGACCGTTACAAGAGTTAGGCCTTTGTTTCAGGTATACCCCCAGTGGTAAATTTTTTCGCCATTCTTTGCAGAATGGACATTACAACGACAGGAGACCCGCTCCTTTGCAATGGGAACAATGTTTTGAGGCCCTCATGCACGTCTCTATGCAGGGACAACGTGGAGCCTCCCAATTTTTGGCTGCCCTGCCAAAGGGCTATACTACAAAAGACCCACTTCCTTCCAATGGGCACTTCAGGTTAACAGGCCCTCATGCACGTCTCTATCCAGGGACAACGTGGAGCCTCCCAATTTTTGGCTGCCCTGCCAAAGGGCTATACTACAAAAGACCCACTTCCTTCCAATGGGCACTTCAGGTTAACAGGCCCTCATGCATGTCTCTATCCAGGGACAACGTGGAGCCTCCCAATTTTTGGCTGCCCTGCCTAAGGGCTATACTACAATAGACCCACTTCCTTACAATGGGCACTTCAGGTTTACAGGCACTCATGCACGTCTCTATCCAGGGACAACGTGGAGCCTCCCAATTTTTGGCTGCCCTGCCAAAGGGCTATACTACAAAAGACCCACTTCCTTCCAATGGGCACTTCAGGTTAACAGGCCCTCATGCACGTCTCTATCCAGGGACAACGTGGAGCCTCCCAATTTTTGGCTGCCCTGCCAAAGGGCTATACTACAATAGACCCACTTCCTTCCAATGGGCACTTCAGGTTTACAGGCCCTCATGCACGTCTGTATGCAGGGTCATTGGTGAACCTCAAAATTTTGGACTGCCCTGGCAAAGGAAAATACTACAAAGACTCAGTTCCTCAAAATGGGCACATTAGACTCAGAGGCCTTTATGTACGTCTCTTCTCAGGGACATCGGAGTGCCACACAATGTTTTACGTAAATTCTTTCATGTATTGATCTCAAAAAGTAACATACATTAGCTCTATCTCACTATTGGGTATGTGCCCTTAACATTTCCGCCATGAAAATTCATTTTGGTGTCATTTTGGAAGGTTTTCTGGTGAGTCCGTAAAAATGGCGTAAAACGCGGACAAAATTGTTCACAGCTGTGACTTTTGAGTGATAAATGCTTCAAGGGGTCTTCCCCATGCTGTTGCCATGTCATTTGAGCACTCTTCGGAGACTTTTGTGCCATTTTTAGGGTTTCTACATGCTGCCGGTGGTCATTTCACAAAAATACTCGGGTCTCCCATAGGATAACATTGGGCTCGTTGCTCGGGCCGAGTACACGAGTATCTTGGGAGGCTTGGCCCGAGCTTCGAGCACCCGAGCTTTTTAGTACTCGCTCATCACTAGTCTGTACTATTGTAAGCATTTATTATGGTGTTTATATAGGTGTGCTATAACTGATGGGCTCAATATTTCTGGATTGAAATGAGGTTTATCGTACTAACAGAAAATGTGCAATCTGCATTTAAACAAAATTTGACCGGTGGAAAAGTAAGGGCACTCTTATCAATTTCTTGATTTGAACACTCCTAACTACGTTTTACTGACTTACTATAGCACTAAATTGGTTTTGTAACCTCATTGAGCTTTGAACTTCATAGGCAGGTGCATCCAATCATGAGAAAAGGTACTTAAGGTGGCCACTTGCAAGTTGTTCTCCTATTTGAATCTCCTATGAAGAGTGGCATCATGGGCTCCTCAAAACAACTCTCAAATGATCTGAAAACAAAGATTATTCAACATAGTTGTTCAGGGGAAGGATACAAAAAGTTGTCTCAGAGATTTAAACTGTCAGTTTCCACTGTGAGGAACATAGTAAGGAAATGGAAGAACACAGGTACAGTTCTTGTTAAGCCCAGAAGTGGCAGGCCAAGAAAAATATCAGAAAGGCAGAGAAGAAGAATGGAGAGAACAGTCAAGGACAATCCACAGACCACCTCCAAAGACCTGCAGCATCATCTTGCTGCAGATGGTGTTAATGTGCATCGGTCAACAATACAGCGCACTTTGCAACTTTGCACAAGGAGAAGCTGTATGGGAGAGTGATGCGAAAGAAGCCTTTTCTGCAAGCACGCCACAAACAGAGTCGCCTGAGGTATGCAAAAGCACATTTGGACAAGCCAGTTACATTTTGGAAGAAGGTCCTGTGGACTAATGAAACAAAGATTGAGTTGTTTGGTCATACAAAAAGGCGTTATGCATGGAGGCAAAAAAACACGGCATTCCATGAAAAGCACTTGCTACCCATAGTAAAATTTGGTGGAGGTTCCATCATGCTTTGGGGCTGTGTGGCCAATGCCGGCACCGGGAATCTTGTTAAAGTTGAGGGTCGCATGGATTCAACTCAGTATCAGCAGATTCTTGACAATAATGTGCAAGAATCAGTGACGAAGTTGAAGTTACGCAGGGGATGGATATTTCAGCAAGACAATGATCCAAAACACCGCTCCAAATCTACTCAGGCATTCATGCAGAGGAACAACTACAATGTTCTGGAATGGCCATCCCAGTCCCCAGACGTGAATATCATTGAATATCTGTGGGATGATTTGAAGCGGCTGTCCATGCTCGGCGACCATCAAACTTAACTGAACTAGAATTGTTTTGTAAACAGGAATGGTCAAATATACCTTCATCCAGGATCCAGGAACTCATTAAAAGCTACAGGAAGCGACTAGAGGCTGTTATTGTTGCAAAAGGAGGATCTACAAAATATTAATGTCACTTTTATGTTGAGGTGCCCATACTTTTGCATCGATCAAATTTTGTTAAAATGCAGATTGCACATTTTCTGTTAGTACAATAAACCTCATTTCAATCCAGAAATATTACTCAGTCCATCAGTTATTAGATATATGAAACTGAAATAGCTGTTGCAAAAACCCAAATTGTTATAAAGAAAAAAGGTTAACATTAATAGGGGTGCCCAAACTTTTTCATATGACTGTATATATATATATGTATATATATATATATATATATATATATATATATATATATACAGTACAGACCAAAGGTTTGAACACACCTCATTCAAAGAGTTTTCTTTATTTTCATGCCTCTAAAAATTGTAGAGTCACATTGAAGGCATGAAAACTATGAATTAAAACATGTGGAATGAAATACTTAAAAAAATGTGAAACAACTGAAAATATGTCTTATATTCTAGGTTCTTCAAAGTAGCCACCTTTTTCTTTCATTACTACTTAGTACACTCTTGGCATTCTCTTGATGAGCTTCAAGAGGTAGTCACTGGAAATGGTCTTCCAACAGTCTTGAAGGAGTTCCCAGAGATGCTTAGCACTTGTTGGCCCTTTTGCCTTCACTCTGTGGTCCAGCTCACCCTAAACAATCTCGATTGGGTTCAGGTCTGGTGACTGTGGAGACCAGGTCATCTGGCATTGCACCCCATCACTCTCCTTCTTATTCAAATACCCCTTACACAGCCTGGAGGTGTGTTTGGGGTCATTGTTCTGTTGAAGAATAAATTATGGTACAACTAAACGCAAACCGGATGGAATAGCACGCCGCTGCAAGATGCTGTGGTAGGCATGCTGGTTCTGTATGCCTTCAATTTTGAATAAATCCCCAACAGTGTCACCAGCAAAGCACCCCCACACCATCACACCTCCTCCTTCATGCTTCAAGGTGGGAACCAGCCATGTAGAGTCTATCCGTTCACCTTTTCTACAAAGACACGGTGGTTGGATCCAAAGATCTCAAATTTGGACTCATCAGACCAAAGCACAGATTTCCACTGGTCTAATGTCCATTCCTTGTGTTCTTTAGCCCAAACAAGTCGCTTCTGCTTGTTGATTGTCCTTAGCAGTGGTTTCCTAGCAGCTATTTTACCATGAAGGCCTGCTGCACAAAGTCTCCTCTTAATAGTTGTTCTAGAGATGAGAAGGTGTGTCCACTGTATATATACATATATTTATATATACGGTATATATTGCCTGTTGTTCAGAGACTTAAGGGTGCTGTACACGCTGCGACATCGCTAGCGATCTCGTTAGCGATGCAACACGCCAGATCGCACATACGATTTGCAGAGATTGCACATGTGACTGGCGCTAAAAAAAAAAAAAAAGAAAAAATGACCTATGTGCGATCTCGGCAAATCTTATCTGCGATCTGGCGTGTCACATCGCTAACGAGATCGTTAGCGATGTCGCAGCGTGTAAATCACCCTTAGGGCATTGCACTGCTGGGGCTATACAGAGACGACTGCATAAGTCAGTCTCCCCTATTTATAAGCCCCTGATGGTAGTTACTTTGGGTTACTAAGTGCTTAACAATGGGGTGTTTATCCTAGGGCCAGTCATATCAGACATGTGTAGACAAGTGTTATATACATTGTATGTGTAATCTGAATAGACTGTGATCAGTTTTGTGCTATAACCATTCCCTGCATTAGCCTTAAGGTACCGTCACACTAAGCAACATCGCTAGCAACATCGCTGCTGAGAACAACTTGCTAGCGATGTGTGTGTGTGACATCCAGCAACAACCTGGCCCCTGCTGTGAGGTCGCTGGTTGTTGCTAAATGTCCTGGGCCATTTTTTAGTTGTTGCTCTCCCGCTGTGAAGCACACTTCGCTGTGTGTGACAGCGACAGAGCAACAACTAAATGCGCAGGCAGCAGGAGCCGGCTTCTGCGGACGCTGCTAACCACAGTAAACATCGGGTAACCAAGAAGCCCTTTCCTTGGTTACCCGATATTTACCTTCGTTACCAGCGTCCGCCGCTCTCAGCTGTCAGTGCCGGCTCCCTGCTCCCTGCACACGTAGCTGGAGTACACATCGGATAATTAACCCGATATGTACTGTGGCTAGGAGTGCAGGGAACAGGGAGCCGGCACTGGCAGTGTGAGAGCGGCGGACGCTGGTAACGAAGGTAAATATTGGGTAACCAAGGGAAGGGCTTCTTGGTTACCCGATGTTTACCGTGGTTACCAGCGTCCGCAGAAGCCGGCTCCCTGCTGCCTGCACACGTAGCAGAGTACACATCGGGTAATTAACCCGATGTGTACTGTGGCTAGGTGTGCAAGGAGCCAGTGCTAAGCGATGTGCTCTGATAACCAAGGTAAATATCGGGTTGGTTACCCGATATTTACCTTAGTTACCAAGCGCAGCATGCTTCCACGTGTAGCGACGCTCCAGCGATCCCTTCCAGGTCAGGTTGCTGGTGGGATCGCTGGAGCGTCGCTTAGTGTGACATCTCACCAGCGACCTCCTAGCAACTTACCAGCGATCCCTATCAGGTTGTATCGTTGTTGGGATCGCTGGTAAGTTGTTTAGTGTGACTGGGCCTTTACCCCAGTTTGTATAATAATAAATGTAATTGTTAGGCTATGTTCACATTTCCGTTGTTTTGCCTCAGTCACAATCTGTCGCCTTGAGGAATTACGGTATACTGCAAAATATTTTGCAGGAATCTGTTTTTTCCCCATAGACTTCTATTAGCGATGGATTGCGACTGATGGCCCTGCGCTGCATCCACTGCATGACGATCAGTCGTTTACTGACTGACCATCAGGCGGGAGCAATGCTGAATGTAACTTTTTTTATGTGCAGCAGATCGATTTTTTACTGTGAGCATGTGCACAATAAAAACCATGATCCACTGTAAATGCAGTTCCAGCGGCCGGAACGATCAGATGATCGCTCAGAAAAGCCAGCCGCCGGGCGATCAGCTGATTGCTCTCAAAAGCCGGCCGCCGGCTTTTCTGAGCGATCAGCTCATTGGTCAGAAAAGCTGGCCGCCGAGCGATCAGCTGATTGCTCAGAAAAGCCGATGGTCGGCTTTACTGAGCAATCAGCTGATCGCCCGGCTTTTGAGAGCAATCAGCTGATCGCCCGGCGACTGGCTTTTGTGAACGATCAGCTGATCACTCTCTCTCTCGTTATTATACTGATATTATTTCACGGAATCTGCTTTC
Source organism: Anomaloglossus baeobatrachus (assembly GCF_048569485.1). Classification (NCBI taxonomy): domain Eukaryota; kingdom Metazoa; phylum Chordata; class Amphibia; order Anura; family Aromobatidae; genus Anomaloglossus; species Anomaloglossus baeobatrachus. The sequence continues at coordinate 174,204,311 of NC_134354.1, read as the reverse complement.
TCATGACAATAAATTCCATTTCTTGCCACCCGTTGTACAACGCATCAGTCACAAGCGTCAAGCAACGCAGGTGACTGATGCAAAAAACGGAAATGTGAACATAGCCTTAGTCACCACTGTGTCTTCCATTTTTTAGCTCTGTATACTCCGGGCCTCTTGTTACACTGTCACATGCCGACAAGATGGGTGCGGCCTCACTCAATGCAGGTGTCTTGAGCAATGCCGGATACAGTCTAGTCGGAATGTTGATGGAAGTATGAAAATCACAAACTTGCAAGCACATGTCCACCTGCTCCTGGCACCAGAGAATCCTCAAAGCACACAGTGTGTGCATTGTGATGAATCAGAGGTCTGCACTCTCAGAAAACAGACATCAGACTTCTAGCTAAAGACCAGACAACCCCCTAATGGTGCTTTAACCCCTTCACGACCTCAGGCAGTAAAATTCCGTCCTATTTTTACGTGACTTAACGACCAGGGACATAATTTTACTGCCTAAAATTCATTTGATTGCCGTGGCCATAGCAACAGTTTTCAAATTATGCCCCCTGCTGTTTCTTAAAGCAGGGGAACCTTGCTTTACCACAGAGGGGGTGGCATCACCACCCCCCCATCCACGATTGCTGTGATTGGCAGTTCAAATCTGAACTGGCAATCACAAAGATCGCACTGTTTTTGGCTAAAAAAATGCACCAAACAGTGCGATCCAATGAGATCCAGCTATGATTTGCTGCACTAGCAGCAGATCATAGACTGGAGACCAGCAAACACGGCGGCCACCTCCAGTAGCACTACTTGGAGCAATCGTGCTATGATGCGCAATCGCTCCAATCAGCGTGCAGGGGGAACAGTCTGACCTGGAGGTGACTACTCTCCACAGGCTTGTTTTAACCTAGAGAGCCCTCCTCCAGCATATCTGCACTATGCCCTGCTGGTACTTGTATACCACACCACTGCTGCTGTCCATCTACCGCTCCTGCATCCTCCTGCCTATCTGCCCCCATCTGCGTGCTGTGCCCCTGCTAGTACTTGTAGTACCACTGCTGTCAGATCACCACTCCTGCATCCTGCTACCCCTGTGCGTTCCTGTGCTTCCCCCCTGCTGATCTGTGTCCTATCTATCTCCCCCTGCCGATTTGTGATCTCTCTATTTCCCCCCCCTATCTGTGATCTCTCTATCTTCTCCTGTCTTCCCCTTGGCATCTGCTGTCTCTGTCCGATGTCCCCTAACTGCTGCCACCGGGTCGTTTGAGGTCTTCATTGGTCCGATTGCACCTGCCTCCATTGCTGGGCCCTTCCTTGGTCCTCAGTGAGCTGTCTATCTTACTGCCCGCTGCTGATTCCTGTAATAAGGTGTCCATCATTCTGCCTGCTTTTCCACCTGCAATTACTCTTGTCAGTGATCATCCTGCTGCCCCTCTGGTCCTGTGAGTATCATTTTTTTTTGTGTGCCTCATCCCCTGTCCCTTTTTGCACCTTATCCGTCCGTACATCCTGTGAGCAGCGAACCGTGATGCACATCACGCATCGGCGTCCGTGCTTAATCTTGGGCAGGACTTTTCCTTTTTTTGTCCGTATCCCCTATCACTTTTTGCACCTCATTTGTGTGTGCGACCTGCAGCGGCCGAGATGTGATCGGCACCCGTGCTTTTGAAAAGTCAAATGGCACTCATTGCCTTCTGAGCCCTGCCATGGGCCTAAACAGTTGATTTCCACCACATATGAGGTATCTGCATACTCAGGAGAAATTGTACAATACATTTTATGGTGCATTTTTTCCCTGATACCCTTATGAAAAAAAGGCTAGGTTGAAGTAAGAATTTTGTTGTAAAAAAAAATGTTTTATTTTCACGGCTCAACATTATCAACTTTTGCGAGGCCCCCGGGGTTTCAAGATGCTCACTAAACATCTAGATACATTCCTTGAGGGGTCTACTTTCCAAGATGGGATCACTTGTTTAGGCACCTCAGGGGGTCTCCAAATGCGACATGGCATCCGCTAATGAGTCCACCTAATTTTGCTTTCAAAACTTTGAATGGTGCTCCTTCCCTTACGAGCCTTGCCGTGCACCCAAATAATTGATTTCCACCACATGTGAGGTTTCAATTGCATAATAAATTTCATGGTGCATTTTTTGCTCATACCCTTGTGAAAATGCTAAATTTTATGGCTAAAGTAACATTTTTGTGTAAAAAAAGTAAAATTTTCATTTTTTCCTTCCACAATGCTTTGGTTCCTGTGAAGAACCTAAAGGGTTAATAAACTTGTTGGAGGTGGTTTTAAGCAGAGTGAGGGGTGCAGTTTTTATAAAGCTGTCACTTTTGCGTATTTTCTGTCACCTAAGCTTCTCAAAGTCACTTCAAATGTGATGGGACACTTAAAATATATGGTTTTGCAAATTTTGTTGGAAAAATTAGAAATTTCTGATGAACTTTGAACCCTTCTAAATTCCTAACAAAAAAAATTGTTTATGGGCTTAAAACTTCAAAGTTTAAAAATTGTGAACATTTTTGCAAAATTTCCAACTTTTTCACAAATAAACGCAAAAATATCACCCTAAATTTACCACTATCATGAAATACAATATGCCACAAAAAAACAATGTCATGATCACCGGCATCTGTTGAAGTGTTCCTGAGTTATAACCTGTCAAAGTGACACTGCTCAGAATTGCAAGAAATGCCCCGGTCATTAGGGTGTTTTAGTAACCTGTCACCTGATTCATGCTGCCTAAGCTACAGCCATTATAAATCACAGTTGCAGCACGGTATATTATTCTCTGAAATACTCTATAATTTCAGAGATTGTGTGCAATGAAGAGCTAACTAAGCACCATAGCCAGAGACAAGACTGCTCCGGCACTGCACCCAACTGGCCCTTCGCAGCAGCACAGCAAGTGATTAACAAGTCTCTCCTTATGTTCACGGAGAGAGACCTGTCATTTACTAGTTGCAGAAGAAGACAGCCAGGTGCAGTGCCGGAGTAGTCTTGTTTCCACATATGGTCCTTAGCTAGCTCTCCAAAGTACACTATGTCTAGAATAATGGAGAGTTTCCGAGAATAATATACGCGCTACAATTGTGCTGTCAGACTGCACTTCCTGCTGCCTGTGGCTTGGGCATCATAAATCAGGTAACAGGTTCCCTTTAAAAAGAAATATTAGGGTGGCACGGTGGCTCAGTGGTTAGCATTGTAGCGCTGGGGTCCTGGGTTCAATTCTCACCAATAGCAACATCTGCAAGGAGTTGTATGTTCTCCCCATTAACGTGGGTTTCCTCCCATGCTCCAAAAAACATACTGATAGGGAATTTGGAATGTGAGCCCCAATGGGGGAGTGTTGCCAATGTTTGTAAAGCACTGTGGAATTAACAGCGCTATATAAATTAATAAATATTATGTTATATATATTATTAATAATAATGGCCACCTATCTACTTTGTATGGGGTACATGACAAGCTGCACCATGTATTATGGCACATAGAACAATGTTTTATAGAATGATGTATTATGGCACATTGCACAATAATAATAATAATAATAATAATTATTATTATTATAGAATGATATATTATGGCACATTGTACAATATATTATAACACAATGTGTAATGGCCCATGGCATAATCTAATATGGCACCATGTATTATGGCACATGGCACAATGTTTTATGGCACAATGTATAATGGCACATGTCACGATGTATAATGGCGCATAGCACAATCTATTATGGCACAATGTTTTATTGGAGAATGTATTAGAGTGTGATGTAATAATATTTATTCACTTATATAGAGCCATTAACTCCATAGCGCTCTACATATATCCATCAGCAACTCTGTCACCATTGGGAAAAGTAGGAAAGGTTCGTAAGCTGACCATGTACAGTATACTTGGATCAATGAACACCTATGGTAATTAGAAAAAGCTGGATGGCATATTTCTTATATATATTGTATTTATATTTTTGCTTATCTCATTATTATTTGACTAAATTTTGCTTATGTTTATGGATTAGAAAAATGACAATATTTATAAAGAAGTTTTTGGTGGATATTCATTAGTAATTGATGTTTTCTATTATGTTATATATTGTGTATTTGTATTATATTTGAGAATTAATACATACTGTGTATATATATATTTTACATATACCTTATATACAGGTGTGGGGATTTTGCAAAGAGGGCCAAGTGCCTGAAAAACATTTGAGTTATGCCTTCTGCCATACAGGGATTTTAATCATGTTCTTCTACAAGAAACTGTGAAGATTTGATTCTATTACCTGGAGCCCTCCTTTTTCTTCATGTGACTTACTAGATTGGGGCTCCCTGTCTAAATTCCCTATCAGTATGTCTTTGGAGTGTCAGAGGAAACCGGAGTATCAGAGGTGACGTGCCCACGGGGTCAGGGTTTACTCGTCACCGGGCCGCGGTGCTTCTCCTGGGACTCCGCAGTGGCCTTGCCTGGTTCTGTGACCCCGGGTGTCAATAAAAAGGCTGGGGATGGGGACTATGGGGGGGTAGTTGTTCGTGACGCCACCTGTGGTGCGCAGCCAATATTAGCCGCCGCTGTGGGACTTCTCGTCTGGGGCGGATGACAACGCAGCTCGGATGGTTCAGCTCTCCACAGGCATAGCGATGGCCACAGGGAGGATGGTGGTAGTAGTAGTCTCTCAGGTGCTGATGGCGCGGTGCGCGATGGGGAGGGCGCCAGCAGTAACAGGACGACACAGGTGGAACAGTTCAAGGTTTTTTACTCACTGGTCACACACTGCCGTTGGAGCACCAGGCTACACTGTGACGGGCCTCAGCCAATCCCAGATACTTCGGAGGTCGTGGCAGGTGGTTCCTTCTGTGCGTCACCTTCCAATGGTTTCCCCCCACCCCAGCTCCTGGGCCGTGGAACAGGTCACAGGTGTCTTCTGCACTCCCCACAAACCCTGGGATCCCCCTTCTCTCCTAAGAACCCGAATCGAGCCTCCGGCTCCAGACCACGGGTCCCGAACTTTCTGTGTCTTTGCTTGCTCGTCTGTTCCGGAGTCCGACCTGACTCGGATGTGTCCGGTGCTAACTGCTCGTAGTGTGTCAGATGGCTCCTGACTTCCCCTCTGTGAGTGCCCCGCCTCCTGGGTCCCTGAACTAGTGGGTATGAGGTCTCATACCTCGTGATGGCCACCCCAGCACCTACCTTAGCCCGGTCCCAGTGACAGAACCCCCGTGTTATGTGTTGGTAGAGTGTGGTTGTAGTTGTTACTGGTGACGACCTCCTCCATATCTGCTTTGAATACTGCACCTCGGGTGAGGTGCAGTACCCTATGGCGCCTGAGGCCACAGGGGCGCTACATAGGAAACCCACCAAACACAGGGAGAACATACAAACTCCTTGCAGATGTTGTCCTTGGTTGGATTTGAACCCAGGACCCCAGCACTTCAAGGCTGAACCACCGTCTATCATGGCACCATGTATTATGGCACATGGCACAATGTTTTATGGCTTAATGCATAATGGCACATGGCACTATGTATTGTGGAACTTCTATTTCAGGGCAATCTCTTTCTTGGACAATGTTTGGCCTCTAACTAATATACACATGCCTGGATTTAAGAACACCTATTGAGTATTTACCTTTTTTTGGGGGGGAGGGGGACTCATTCAGACTTTGCAAGGGGGCCCGATGAGTTCTATGTACACCTCTGGCCAGGGACTACAGTAAGGTATCCTTTATTCTATTAATACAATCTCAGAAAAAAATCCTTTAATTTTCTAACTTAGTGCTTCATACATCACATAATCTTACAGACTTTTTTTGTCATCTCCATGAGTTCACAATCTTATCCAGGGTTGTTCTGTAGAATACTTTTCCAAATAAACTAATAATAACTGAAATCAAGGACCATCAAACCCTTCTAAGTCTTCGATACTATATCATACTTTATATAAGGCTAATCTTTAACGTTTAACTTTTGTTCCATGCTCGGTGACTTGTTGCAGGCTAGATTTACTATAATAATATCTGGAATAAGTTATATATGAAAATAGTCTGCACCTTTGTGACTCATGGTGCCATTATTTTTATACATAATAGTATTCTTCTGAAGTTGCCTCATTGGCAGTAGGCTGTCGCTATTTTGAGGCTTTGTCTCTGATAGGGGATAGCCGCTATTGCACTCATACTGAATGTAGAAATATCCGTTACATGTGGACTTTGCTCGGTCTATAAAACATAATAGTACCTAGGAGTCAGATGAACTGAATTAATCTGTTCTGTGTAACGTTTGTATACACAGATAAGAGAAGTTCCTACAGGTGATTGAACGGCAGAACAAAACTAATTGCCACACCATATACTATGATTTGTAGTGATGAACACTTCAGTCCTTTATACCAGATGCAGTAAGTGAATCACAGCAATCATTATGTCAGCCACCACAGTAATATCTGCAAAAACCAACGCCAAGAACAGGAGAATGGCGAGACTCAGCATGCCAATCTAACAAATTATTGGGTCAGCATGGACGTTGTATTTGTTAAATGTTTTGCTTATTTCCAACTGTCTCCAACTGCAGGTGTGCTTAAAGGGGTTGTCCGTTTTTCTGATAAAATCCTTACAGCATGCGCACTGCACACTGTCCAGATTCAGCGAAGATGTGCTGAATACACATGCTCGGCCTCGCTCAATACAAGTGATTCAGTGAGGCTGAGCACATCTAGTTATAATGTGGCCAGAAGTATGGAAATTGCACACTAATGGTCACATGACCACCTGCTTTTGCCAGTAATACAGGAGAATCCTGACAATGAGTGGTATGCATGCTGTAAGGATTCAGAAGTCTGCTATCTCAGAGTGACTGCAGACTTTTATTAGTAGAACGGACAACCCCTGCCCTCGGTCTAAGACTCACCTGTCACGGTCTTCATTTGTTTCCAGCATACTTCCAGTTGGTCTCCACCAATTTGTGACCAACCGGTAGGTCCAGGGATTCACGGAGTGTGCCGGAGGTCTCATCAATATAACTCTATGAGAGCCTCATTGTGGCCTTGTTCTGTTTCTCACAGACTTGCATTAGGTGCTTGTGACATAACTTCTGACTTCTGTCCAGTCAGAAGTCATGGGCACAAGATGGGGCTGTGAGACCAGAGAGACATCAAAAAAGGATGAATATGGTGGCAGGAGGCTTACATTTAAAGAGCTACTCCAACACTGAAAAAAACAAAATGCTGGTGTGGTGCTTAGTCTTTCAATATGTGATCTGAGACTTCCTGCTGGCAGCGCTCCTCACTTTGCTTTGTGGTAGCTGAGAGAACAGGTTTCTTGTTTCCTCCATCCTAGTGAGTGGAATATTAAGAGCAGCCTCTGGTGCTGACACCTAGTGACCAATTTGAAAACTGTAAGGTTTTATGATTTTCAAAATATACAAACGTGATAAAATGATTAATAATATATATATTATTTTTTTTTTTTGCAGAAACATTTCTATAAATTTGCTCATGATATCCTAATGATAATTTTTCTTTACTTGAAGTCTGCTTTAGTAACTGTTTTGTTCACCAGTAATATCCAACCTGGGTAGAAAAGTATTCTGAATAATTGTTTTTACTGCCGTTCATTTAGTAAGTTTTTTAGTAAGTTTTTTTTTTTAATTTTACCAAATCCTTTTTGTTTTATTTTTAGCTTTATATTTCTAAATTATTTTCTTCTATTCTTTTTTTTTTCCTTTCTTCTATAGTAATTTAATACATAAAAGTTTATACCAAAGACACACTTGAATAAAATTCGGTTATACGGACTGACATGAAAAATGAAATATCTTCACGTTTGGAGTGCTGATATTTTTTATGACACCAATTTTCTGCATGGCTATGACTCCGGCAGGCTTTGAGGCCACGAATACATTTTTGCAGTATAAAGATAATACCCCGAGTCCACTCCGAGATGACCCCAACTTTGTTCGACTTTTCAAAGTTAGTGTCATGAATCAGCCCCTCACTTTAACGATGCTGAGACACCCCATAGAAGGCAGGGGCGTTCTGGGCTGTCAATATTGTGAATCATGTCAAAGCCACCCAATCTGGAACTGAAGCGTGCTGGGCCGTTCCCAGGAAAACTGAGGATTCCTTGGCACCCTTACTTTTTTTATTTTCGCTAGTATGGATCCAGTTCTCAGACCTTGTGATCAGATAGCAAATCTGACAAAAATGATTCAGGATCTGACTATGGAATATCAGAATCTTGAATTTTCGCAATTGCAGTTGAAGGGACAGGATTCTTGTTTTTATGAAGGTTCCTTATACAGTTAGGTCCAGAAATATTTGGACAGTGACACAATTTTCGCGAGTTGGGCTCTGCATGCCACCACATTGGATTTGAAATGAAACCTCTACAACAGAATTCAAGTGCAGATTGTAACGTTTAATTTGAAGGTTTGAACAAAAATATCTGATAGAAATTGTAGGAATTGTACACATTTCTTTACAAACACTCCACATTTTAGGAGGTCAAAAGTAATTGGACAAATAAACCAAACCCAAACAAAATATTTTTATTTTCAATATTTTGTTGCGAATCCTTTGGAGGCAATCACTGCCTTAAGTCTGGAACCCATGGACATCACCAAACGCTGGGTTTCCTCCTTCTTAATGCTTTGCCAGGCCTTTACAGCCGCAGCCTTCAGGTCTTGCTTGTTTGTGGGTCTTTCCGTCTTAAGTCTGGATTTGAGCAAGTGAAATGCATGCTCAATTGGGTTAAGATCTGGTGATTGACTTGGCCATTGCAGAATGTTCCACTTTTTTGCACTCATGAACTCCTGGGTAGCTTTGGCTGTATGCTTGGGGTCATTGTCCATCTGTACTATGAAGCGCCGTCCGATCAACTTTGCGGCATTTGGCTGAATCTGGGTTGAAAGTATATCCCGGTACACTTCAGAATTCATCCGGCTACTCTTGTCTGCTGTTATGTCATCAATAAACACAAGTGACCCAGTGCCATTGAAAGCCATGCATGCCCATGCCATCACGTTGCCTCCACCATGTTTTACATAGGATGTGGTGTGCCTTGGATCATGTGCCGTTCCCTTTCTTCTCCAAACTTTTTTCTTCCCATCCTTCTGGTACAGGTTGATCTTTGTCTCATCTGTCCATAGAATACTTTTCCAGAACTGAGCTGGCTTCATGAGGTGTTTTTCAGCAAATTTAACTCTGGCCTGTCTATTTTTGGAATTGATGAATGGTTTGCATCTAGATGTGAACCCTTTGTATTTACTTTCATGGAATCTTCTTTTTACTGTTGACTTAGAGACAGATACACCTACTTCACTGAGAGTGTTCTGGACTTCAGTTGATGTTGTGAACGGGTTCTTCTTCACCAAAGAAAGTATGTGGCGATCATCCACCACTGTTGTCATCCGTGGACGCCCAGGCCTTTTTGAGTTCCCAAGCTCACCAGTCAATTCGTTTTTTCTCAGAATGTACCCGACTGTTGATTTCGCTACTCCAAGCATGTCTGCTATCTCTCTGATGGATTTTTTCTTTTTTTTCAGCCTCAGGATGTTCTGCTTCACCTCAATTGAGAGTTCCTTAGACCGCATGTTGTCTGGTCACAGCAACAGCTTCCAAATGCAAAACCACACACCTGTAATCAACCCCAGACCTTTTAACTACTTCATTGATTACAGGTTAACGAGGGAGACTCCTTCAGAGTTAATTGCAGCCCTTAGAGTCCCTTGTCCAATTACTTTTGGTCCCTTGAAAAAGAGGAGGCTATGCATTACAGAGCTATGATTCCTAAACGCTTTCTCCGATTTGGATGTGAAAACTCTCATATTGCAGCTGGGAGTGTGCACTTTCAGCCCATATTATATATATAATTGTATTTCTGAACATGTTTTTGTAAACAGCTAAAATAACAAAACTTGTGTCACTGTCCAAATATTTCTGGCCCTGACTGTAGCTCTATGTTGCCGGCTGGGATTGCGATATCTGCACTCCCTGACGTGTAGTTGGACTCTCCTGAACCTGCAGTGGTCCTTCCTGAGACATTTTCAGGTGAAAAAAGCCAGCTTGGGGTATTCAGGAACAACTGTAAATTAATATTTTACCATACTACTGCAGTCTTCAGGGGACAAATCCCAATGGGTAGGAATAATTATGTCCCTGTGAGGGCCCTCAGATCGGGGCTTTTTCTTTTGTTCCCCAGGCCCCAGAACAGGTTTTAGTCGATGCCTTTTTTAATGCTTCAACTGTAATTTATACAAATCTGACAGAATCCAGGTTGCTGAGGCAATAATCATGAACATGACACAGGGGAGTCGCACTGATTAGGATTATTGTACCAAATTCTGGTAATGGTCCACTGAGATTCAGTGGAACGATGCAGCCTCAGGTATCTATTCCAGATTGGCCATTCCGGAGCTTTTAAGGACGCTCTGGCACTTCATTATCCCCTTGTTTCCTTGTTGGATGCTATGATCCAGGTCATACAAATCGATCACAGTATCTATGAGCGATGTAGTTAGCAGCAGGGAGCCTATAATGTTTTTCTAGATCATGTCCGTCTACCTGAAGTGCAGCCAATGGAGGTTGGAGCTGCCAGCTCTCATGCTGTGGAAAAGAGACGTTGGCACCATCTTAGACACTGCCTTTACCATGGCCTTGCTGGACATCTTCTGAAAGACTTCCTGACTCGTTCTCAGGCAAGCAAGTTATTGGGAACATGCCAAGGTCTGGATGATTATCGAGGAGCACACCCTGACTTCCACGTACCTTTTTTCTTTTCAGATAAAATACTGCTTAATATGGTTTTCTCCTTCAACAACCATTCTTTGCCTGCATTGGCTTTTATTGACAGCAGGTGTGCAGCGAACATTATTGATTCGGGACTCGTTTCGAAAATGGGAATAAGAAGAGTTAGTTGGGAAAAACCCATTAAAATTTTTGCTATTGACAAAATACCGCTACCTCAGAACTTGGTCAAATGGGTAACGGTGGAATTCATGCTCCGAGGGGGAGCCTTTCACTCTGAATCTATTTCCTGTTTTATATGTATCTGCTGGGGTGGTATTGGGTCTTCTATTCATAATCCTGTTATTGACTGGTGTCAGAAGGAGATTGTTAAGTGGAGTCCCAGGAGTAATTAGAAGTGCTTAAGTTCTGTACACATATGCTTCACTTGTCTGGAGGGTCTGCCAGGGTACATCAAGGACTTCAGAGATGTATTCTCCAAAAAAAGGTGACGATACTACCTCCCCATCATCCCCATGATTGTGCTATCAATCTTGTCCCTAAAGCTCGGCTTAATAGTTTGTATGGACCGGAATATACCGACATGAAAAATTATATGAATAAAAGTTTACAAAAGGGCCATATGTGTTCTTCCTCCTCTTTTGAAGCTGCTGGGTTTTTGTTAATGAAAAAGAAAGATGGTCTTGAAGTCTGATGTGTCCTTTTTGTTATAAAACATAGAAACTGCTGTTGCATCTGGTGTCTATAATCATCTGCACCTCGGATATCTCAAACAGCGCTGCAGCCAGTTAGCTGTTAGTTTTTGATTTATTCCTATGCTATCATTTATGAGGGTTTATTAGGTATTCTAGTTCTGTCAATCATTGTTTATAAGAATCTAGTCTCCATGTTTGTATTCAGCTTAGGTTTTTATGTTATATAAACATATATCTAAGACCTAAAAAGTCTCGATTTATTATTTAAGCCATTTAATATTTTTTTCTTCCTGTGTCCTGTTGTGTATAAATATGTGACTCTTCAGATTTTGTGTTATACTGAGCCTGATGAAGAGACCTGAGTAGTCTCGAAAGCTTGCTATTATTACCATCTTTTCAGTTACCCATTAAAAGGTATCAACCACTGAGGACTCTCAATTTTTTAAAAAAAAATCTATCAACAGGCTAACATGGAACAAAGATATTTTTTTTATGTATCTAGAAAGCTAACTGAATGCAAGAGTGGTGCTATAAGAGGACGCCAGTATGCCACTGATGTAACAAATCAGATTGTGAAGTGAAACCAAAATACCCAATAAACTCTTGGTGGTATTATTGAAAAGTATTTAGGAACCCTAGCAATTCAGCCACATAGTGGCAGACCACATATTGGGCTGAAACACATAGTGAATAAAGGTTGCTAACTTTCTACTGTCTCAATTTCAGTAAAGTAACAAACCTCCTATGGTATTAACATAAGAACAAAAACTGTACATCAAGAGCACCATGGCATGAGTTTCCATTGACAAACAGCTGCATCCAAGCCTTACATCACCAAGCACCATGCCAAGAATCAGATGGAGAGGTGGAAAACACACCACAAGTGGACTCTGAAGCTGTCACAATGACTATGGGATAGTGGGGAACCAGGGCATCTAAGCTAACTTTCAAGCCAGGGGGGCCTATGCTATGCTCCTGATGGTGGAGAGGCCTGAGTCTCCTTCTTGGCCTTGCACCTGACAGTCATGATCTGATTCCCCCTCCCTCTTCTCCCCCCAAGGGAGGGACGAGACAGAAGTGTGATGAAACCCACAGATGACAAGGGAAAACTAAAACACTGTCTGACAGCACGCACACACAGGGTAAAACAATAAGAGATTAATGAGGAAAAACAAGAGCAGGAAGGAAGTACAAAACAACAGGAGTAAACCCCACAACTGCTCCAAGCAATAGGCACAACTTAAGAACAACTTTCCACAGAGTGTCTGGGACACCACACCTCACAGACCGACTAATATTCTATTATGATAGAATAAACTATAGCTGGCATCGGTAGAAGGATTCAACCAGCACAAATAGGGGAGGAGCAGATGTGAAAGGTCTCCCCACAACATGTGATTAAGGGAGCAAGCAGACTAGCCCCAGTCTGCCTGTGTTGATCCCAGAAATCAGAGAAACCATAAGGTGGAGTGTCAGAATCTGCAATCTGAACACAGCCCAATGCCTTCATGACAGTCGGCAAAGTTTGTGCAAAACTCAGTTTGACAGAAGCAGTGTAACTGTTCTGTGGAATAAGCAATCATACTTCTCTATTTGGCTTTGTGATAAACTAGTCTGGGTTTGATGATGCTGGGAAATCATTAGCTGTCTCAGTACATTGTGCCAACTGTAAATTTTGGTCAAGGAGGGATAATGCAGTGGAGTTGTTTTATATGGATGGACTAGGTCCCTCAGGTGCTGTGATGGGAAATCGCAATGCTGCAGCATATCAAGACACTTTTGATAATTGTATGATTACAACTTTGAAGAAACAGTTTCAGGAAGACCTTTTTCTGTTCCAGTATGATTATGCACAAAGTCATTTCCATAAAGGCATGGCTGGGTAAGATTAGTTTGGAATAACTTGACTTACAAGTACAGAGCCTTTACTGCAACCCATTTTAACACCTTTAGGATAAACTAGAGAATGCGAACCATGCCTTCTCATTTGTTAGGAGGTCACTATTAAGAGCAAATGAGAAGGCATGGTAATAAAGTTTCCATAAACAGGCTTAGCGTTAACCACTTTGTCTATTAGATCCCAGGGACTGCCCTAGCTTTCACCCTTTAACCAATGTTCAATGATCTGGATTTATACAGGGGCTCATGGATTGCATCCACAGAGTAGCTGCTGGTCGAAGGAGCAGGCTCACAGAGGATAGCCAGGAAGCCACATCAATATGAATGCTGGGAATTAAGTAGGGTATGTGTCACGGTCGTCTCCCTGCTGTTTAGAGACTAGTGACAGGTTTTTGTCTGGAACCTCTTTTCCATCTTGATTCCTCATTTAAGCGAAGTTTCCTTTCTTTTGGTGTCTCATGAGTTAATGTCAGCTTTGTTGCAATAAGCTCTTAGCAGTGCACGTCAGCTGTAGCTGCTTTGAGCCCTCACCTCTTTAGGTATAAATAGTGGGGTTTTCCCAGCAGTCATTGCTGTTGATAGAATTCATTCTATTCTGGCCATCCTGGTGGAAGGGAGCTGCTGGGGAATAGTCCTGTGCTCATCCAACTTCTACTTTGGAGTCTGTCTGCAGCCATGGATTTTGTTGTTTGTATCCTTCTGTCTGTCTTTCCTTTTCCCTTCATGTTTATTAGTGCAGTGCTGAGACTAATGTCTCCTGCCGGCCATCTCATGAGCCAGTGGTGTTTGCAGGGCTAGTGAGGGATTAGGTTTTCGGCTCAGCGACGGGTTGAAACACCCCATATAGGGACGCTAGGAAGCACAGGTAACAGCTTGAGGTGAGTTCAGGAGGTGTCTCCTCAACCCTCTCCCTAGTGGTAGGGCCCACCATTGTTAAAGTGTCCCCAGTGTTCTCCTTTGTGATGTTTTTTGTAGTGCATCAGACGCCCATCGGTCTGAACTCATGTGTTATTCAGTGCATGCAGACTTTTACTACTCCGTGCCATTGGCTACATCAAAGTGTTGATTACATCTGCTGGATTGCACATGCATCCATACAGCCATGGAGTGACTAGTCCTTATTATTGGGGTAGTCCACAAATGGAAAAGAAACCTTTTTTTATAATCCAAATGTTTTTTGTTGCATGAATACAGAACAATTGTGGATGGCAAGGATCATTAGAAAACATATACGCATGACTAAGAAAACCCCCCACATCCATTGTTCTTTAATAGAAATGAGACTCAGTATTATAATCCCCAACACACATCCAACCCTTCTAACTGATCCCCCAGCTACTGTTTTTAGTGTTGAAGATTACTGCTAGGATATGGGAAGAACAAGTACAATAGTGGATTTTAACACCTTAAGGTAAAGTTGAACTAGAAAAATATAAACGACTATTAGAGGACTAATAAATTAAAAATTACATCCATTGGTAGATCTTCAGATACTACCACAAAACATCTAATCTAGTCACCCCATTATTTGCCAAATTTATTAAATGCATCCCTCTTAATATGGTTAAAGAGAGAATATTCCAAAAAACCATAATAATTATAGGGTGGGTCCAGATTCTGCTGGAACCCAACCCAGTTAGCACAAACTCATAAACATTTTTTAGAGAAGAGGACAAGGTTTTTAAGGTGCAAAAATAACAGAATTTTATTAGACACAGTGGGGATGAACATCCAAAACGTCATAAAAACCAGTTAAAATATTAATGACGGACAGCCCCCATATTTGACAATAACATAGGCCGGGGTGTGCACATATAGTACATATAAATATGGCAATCTCAAGAGTGCAGGCAAAAACATGTGGGTGTCATAGATCAGATGGCTGTCTCTCTCAGAATCAAGTGACAAAAGTACATAGTTGTACAATGCTGAGCACAGCTCACAATCGATAATAGCTCCACTGATAGCCCTGCACCGGCGAGTAACAATACCTATGATAACATGCACCAGCCCAGCCAAGTGGAGAAATGGGGGCACTCCATCAGGAGAAGAGCCTCAGGAAGACCTACGTACGTTTCGATTTAAAAAGTGACAATCTTCATCAGGGAGGAGGCGTCTCGTGCCACACATCCCCTGTAGCAGGCTTTAAATGTGCAGTGGTGATTACCGTGGACCCGGAAGTCTCGCTATCGGCGATCGCGTCAGCGTGCCGAACGAAATTGCGTGAGACGCTGGCCGTCACGTCACAAGCACGCATGCGCGGGAGCGGGGACGCGTCGCCAAGGCTCCCGCGCATGCGCGCGACGCATGACGGCCGCGACTGCGCGCGCACGAACGGCACCAGGCGCGATCGCACGGAGACAGCTGAGACAGTGGCGATCACCATGGACCCGGAAGTCTCGCTATCGGCGATCGTGCCAGCATGCCGGGCGAGATCGCGCGAGACGCTGGCCGTCACGTCGCAAGCACGCATGCGCGGGAGCAGGGACGCGCAACCAAAGCCCCCGCGCACGCGCGCGACGCTGAGACGGCCGCGACTGCATGCGCACGAGCAGCACCAGGCACGATCGCACGGAGACAACTGGGCAACATAACAGTGAGTAAATATAATCCAGTCTCTCTACAGGTGGAACAATTCAGTGATAATCATGATTTTGAAGACATGACAACGTCATGTAAAAGAATCCATCCATGGATTTTCGTAGAGATCCTAGTATTCACAAGGTGATCATATGATTAGTTTCTAGGTCCTGTTAATAAAAGGACATATACAAATTATACAAGCCAAACCTTCGGGAGGGGTGCACAAGTAAGTACAGAGTTAAAAAGGTTAAAAAGTTTAAAAGACAAAGGATGCAGGTGAGGGGAAAACATGGCAAATTCACGATGTCCCTAAATGATTACATTGCACATAGGAAGAGGTGTACATGACGAAGCCACATACACCAACTATAGTGAAAATAAATGGTCACCAGGAGAGAAAATGGTATTGTGCCTATAAAAAGGTGAGCATAACTCACTGATTCGTTTAGACCTCTGGGAACCAATGTGTCCAACGTCACTATCCATTTGGTCTCACACTGCGCCAGGCGCTTCTTAAGATCACCACCTCTGATCCCCCCCATTATTACATCAATTCCTCTTACCTTCAATTTTGAGGGATCACAGGAGTGATGTGATCTAAAGTGCCTGGGCAGTGTTTTCAGTATGGTCGGATCTTCCTCCGTTTTGGCCGCAGCAATGTCCCTTACGTGCTCCCTGACCCTAATGCGGAGCTCCCGAGAGGCGAGTCCCACATAGGTCAGGGGGCACGTACAAGTGGCAAAATATACCACATGCGTAGTTCCACATGTGATATAATGCTTGATATTATAGGTTTTCCGTCCATCAGATGAGCAGAATGTATTACTCCGAAGGACATTGCTGCAGGCCACACAGTGGCCACAGGGGAAACAACCCTGAGGAGGTCCGAGAGACCCAAATGGATTAATTCGAGGTGGGACATAGTGGCTCTGGACCAAGAGGTCCCTCAGATTTCTTGCTCTCCTGGAGGTCATTAAGGGATCCGGGGCAAGTATTTCAGCCAACACTGGGTCAGTCATTAGGACCGGCCAGTGCCTCTTCAAGATCTGACGCATGGTCCCCCACTCCTGATTATGTGTTCCAATGAATCTCACCGCGATATCATGTTCTGTCTGCTTCTTTGGAGTGTCCGCGAGTAGCTGCAGCCGGGAGGTCTTTTTGGCCCGGTTATAACCGGCCCTAATACTTCTACCGCTGTAGCCTCTTTCACGGAATCGATCCCTGAGATCAGCCGACTGAGCCTCAAAACTACCTATGGAAGAGCAAATCCGTCTCATCCTCAAATACTGCCCGGTCGGAATGGCGCGAATTGTTGAGGGGTTATGATCAGATGAAGCGTGTAGCAGAGCATTGACGGACGTCTCCTTACGGAAAACGTCCGTCTGGATCAATCCCCTCTGATCCACTTGAATCATAATGTCAAGGAAATCGATCCTGCATCTGCTACTTTTGTAAGTGAGTTTGATGTTAAAATCATTGATGTTTAACTGTCCCATAAATAGGTCGAGCTGCTCAGCTGAACCCTGCCACACAAACAAGACGTCATCTTTATATCTTAACCAGCACTGCACATGGGCGCTAAGCCCGGAACCCTCGTCTGCAAAAACCAGCCTCTCCCAGTAGCCCAGGAAGAGGCCAGCATACGAGGGCGCACAGGCCGCGCCCATGGCAGTGCCGCGTTGCTGTAAATAATAGACATCTTTGAAAACAAAGAAGTTGTGTGACAGGGCAAACTCAAGCAGCTCGATTATCAACTCACTCAACCCGCCATTCCGACCGGACGCCTCAAGAAAGAAGCGGACCGCTCGTATTCCATCCGTGTGAGATATACACGTATAGAGGCTTTCAACATCGGCTGTGACAAGGATCATATCGTCCTCCAAAAAGATGCCGTCAATGCGCCTGAGGACGTCCGTGGTGTCTCGGACATAAGAGGGCAATGTCTCAGCCAAAGATTTTAAGTGATGGTCAATAAATTTACAAATTGGGTCACATAAACCCTCTATGCCGGACGCAATCGGACGCCCAGGCGGATTGACAGCATCTTTATGGATTTTGGGCAGTACATAGAATGTAGGGATCCTGGGGTGTTTTTTGCACAGTCCGTCAAACATTTTTTTGTTTATCAGACCGGTATCCAGAAAACCTCGTGTTCATATTTATCGCAGGAAAGCACCACAATATTCCCCCCCTTGTCAGCAGGTTTTATCACAATGTCACGGAAGCCCTGCAATTCAATCAAAGCCTTCCTCTGAGGATAGGTTAAATTGTCAGCCCTCCGATTAGTCGGGATCCTTTTAAAATCCTCGCTGACCATTTTAGTAAATATATCAATTGCAGGACTGATTGACAATGGGGGGAATTTTGTCGACTTGGGCAATCGTCCCAGGCTGCTAGTATGGCTGTTTGGAGCGTTCTTGAATGGAACTGAGCCCAGGTTACTGCTTGAATGCAGGATGTTATGGATCCTAGGACTGACATGGCTGATTTCAAAAGTTCTCAATCTCTGGCTGTGGAGATCCAAATCTGGATTTGATCTCGATCTGTCTTCTCATTCGCAGAAATGATATTTCTGCCTGAATCCAGTAGGATGCCGAGGAAAATCTTCTTTGTAGATGGTCTGAGATCATATTATTGTTGGTTCACTATCCATCCCAGTTTCTCCAGGACCACAGGGTTCCTCTGTACATGCTACTCGTGCGTCGGGGTTGAAGGAGCAATTATCAGGAAGTCGTCAAGGCAGGGTACTATACAGATGTTTTGTTGTCTGATGAACGCTACCAGCTCTACCATCAGCTTGGTAAATTCTCGGGGTGCGAAAGGTATGCCGAACGGAAGTGTATTGTATTGGTAATGCAGCATATGATGTTTGTGCGCAAAGTGTAAGAACTTGTTCAGGGGTTTCACAGGTTTATGATGAACCTGTAGGGCTATTTGGTTCTCTTACTAAAAACAGTCGAGAGTAACACCCCCCTCCAATTTTTACCTCTAGGATTGGTGATATCACCCCTGAGTTTTGCTGGTCTTGAAGGCCTGACATGAATAGTTTCTGCCAAGCTTGAGTGGAAGTGTGGGTGATAACATATAACATTCACCTTCTTCCCTCTACACCGCCTGCCTATCTTCAGTCCATCTTTGATGGTGTTCAGAACCCACTGGTTTGATGAGACTGTTGACCATTTGGGGAAAAATCTTGATAGATGTCCTCCTGCCCTGCTAGGGTCATGGCTTATCCTGGCGCTGGGTACGCTCTTGCATTTCCTGGGGGGTACAGATGTAAAGATACTGCTACCTTTTCCTCCCTTGGGGTAGCTCCACCACCATGACTTTCCCTTTCCTCTATAATAAGAGGATTGGCCCTGAGGGGCATGAAAAAATTTCTTGGGTTTTTGCTCCGGAATTTTTTTTTTTTAGTGGCTTTGTTTAGAAAGTCGTCTAGAGCTGGTCCAAAAATGTAATTTCCCTGGAAAGGGATGGAGCAAAGTTTAATCATAAAAGTTGCATCACCACTCCAGAGTTTGAGTCATAGGGCTCTTCTTGCGGAGTTAGAAAGTACAGCTGATTTAGCAGCTACATGGACTCATTCAGTCGAGGTGTCCACTAGGAACCCTGTGGCTTACTGAAGCAGTGGAAGGAAAGCTAATAGGTCTTCTCTGGGGGGTGTCCCGAGAGAGGTGGTCTTCAAGTTGTACCAGCCACATAAATAGGGATCTTGTACACATGTGGAATCCACATTAGTGTTCCTTAGAACGGTCAAGGTTTCCCATGATTTCATGAACAGGCTTTCAAGCCTCCTATCCATTGGGTCCCTGAGCTGGGAAAAGGCCTCAAAAGGAAGTGCTGTCTCTTTGGCAACTCTAGAGACCTGGACATCCCCTTTAGGAAATTCATAAGTTCCAGCAGTATCGTCCTCAAGTGGGAAACAGTGTCTAACCTCCGAGGGAATGCCTAGGCGTCTCTCCGGAGCCTCCCATTTCTGAAGGATTTAGTCCTGGATATTCTTATGAACAGGGAATCTAGCTCTTTTGGGCTTTCAGGCCGTCGAACATTACCTCCTGCATTGGATTAGTAGTCTTTCCTACCTCAACCCCCATGGTATCTCGCACAGCTCCTGAGAAGTATCTTTCATTTTCAGACCCTCCTTCTGACTCTGACACAAAGTCATCATCCTCACCTAAGGGTCCAGGAGGGAAGTATGGGTTCTCTTCAGAGTCAGAGACCGATACTTTAATGGGGTTTGGCTTCCTTTCTGTGGGGCTGGGCCAGCTGAGGGTAGGGTCTGAGAGGAGGCTAGAGAGAAATGTACCTGGCGTACTACATTTTTGATCTGCTGATAAGGGAAGGTTGTTCTTCCCTGACCACCTGATCAGTGTAGGGCTGACACAGCTATTTACTATGGAAAGACGAGAGTTTCTTAGCTCACATAATACACTTGCGGCTAGACGTTTTCTCCTTTTGGGGCCAGGATTCTTCTCTCCCAGAAAAAAGGGAGCGAAAAGCCCATAAAGCACTGACCCCTAAAGGTAGGGGGGGTGGCATGTACCCATACACATGCAACCCGACTGTCCCCCCCATCACAGTATACTTACTGGTCAGGGGTAGAGCTGGGCTCTACAGGCACAGAGCGGGGAAGATCACCCATTACGCAGTCCTACCTTAGGATGTCTTCAAGCCAGGCACTTACATGTGAGTGCGAGGCCCTACTGCTATAATCCCATATGGGCGACTCCTCCTCAGATGCTCCAGGTAGGTATTCCATGAGAAGGCGAACCCATTGGTGCTGCAGCGGGGTTGAAACAGTGCATGCGTTTTAAGGTGGAACGCATACTACCGGAAGTACATCATCGCGACGTGCACCGGTGACGTCACTTCCTGCGCGCCATCGCCACCGCACACTAGCAAGGAGGTGGTACCGGGGAGCTCAGGGAGGCCCCCGGTGTGTCGGCCATGCTCTGCTTTACCTCATGTGAGGCACAGGGAGAGCAGGCAGGTCCTGAATCCAGGGGAGATGGGAGCAGCAATGGAGGAGGGAAACGGAAAGCTCTGACCTCAGCTACCCGGTGATAAGATTAATTATTTTCCTTTCCCACAGTACTCTAGTCACAGGCCACAAAGCACCACAGGTCCCCTTCGTGCCGCAGTGGGGACAGGAAACAACACTGGAGAGAGGAGGTGGGGAGGGGTTATTTAACCTCTTTGTGTTTCCTGTCCCAATTAAGGCGTGGAGTTAACTCCTGTGGTGCTGTCGTGGGGGGTGACCAGAGAAAAATAAATACACATGATGGGATATTTGTACCCTGGCTAGCAATGTTTTCTTGTAGAGTAAGGATAAATAGATTACATCCAAAGTGCAAACTTTCAAAAATCTCATCTTTTGTGGTAGTATCACTCTGAAGATGGTCCAATGCATAATAAAAATATATTATGGGGTATATACGTCCTTCTGCACAATTATTTTCTCATTTTAGTTTTTGGGTCTTGAATGAATTGCTTTTTTGCCTTATTGTCAAGCAGTGGCCAGTAAAATAGGTGGTATTAGAAAGCATATGTCGCTTTGAGGGTCACTTTGACATGGGTGCCACTTAGCTCAATATACAAGCATTCAATACATTTATAAAAAGAGGTATGGGCAGTATATCAAAGAAGTATATACACCACTCACATTTTTGGAAATATTTTATTACATCTTTTTATGCAATAACACTGAAGATATGACACTTTGATACAATGTAGTCAGTGTACAGCTTGTATAACAGTGTAGATTTGGTGTGTCTTCTAAATAACTCAACACACAGCTATTCATTTCTAAACTGATGGCAACAAAAATAAGTAAACCTTAAGTGAAAATGGC
This sequence comes from Anomaloglossus baeobatrachus, assembly GCF_048569485.1. NCBI lineage: Eukaryota > Metazoa > Chordata > Amphibia > Anura > Aromobatidae > Anomaloglossus > Anomaloglossus baeobatrachus. Next base: position 174,182,545 of record NC_134354.1, on the reverse strand, counting down.
CAAATTTTTTCCTCCTCAGTGTCATGTGACTCAGTGTGACAAGATCTTACGTGTGAATGGGCAGCAGGTGTGTGATATTTGGTGTTATCACTCAAAGTCTCTCATACTGGTCACTGGAAGATCAACATGGCACCTCATGGCAAAGAATTCTCAAGAAAAAAAACAAAAAACAAAAAGAATTGTTGCTCCACATAAAGATGGCCTAGGCTATAGGAAGATCGACAACACCCTCGATGACCCGCGCCATCCAGCTGTAACTATTGATGCAACTACCTTGAGAAAGGCTCTACGCCGAAACGTCGGTGTTGCTCTGGTTTAGGTTCACTTTTGCAGTGTGTCAATAAATTCACTTGCATCACAAAAAATTCTCTTACTTTCATTTGAGTGCTGTGGTTATATACTATATAATCAACGCTCAGACCATGCACCGCACACTGCATCAAATTGGTCTGCATGGCTGTCGTCCCAGAAGGAAGCTTCTTCTAAAGATGATGCACATGAAAGCAGACTAAGACATGGATAAGGCTGAATCCACATGTCCTGTAATCATCCGTTAGAGAGGATCCTGCAGAGATCCGTTGGTAAAAAAAAAAAAAAGTTGTGCAAACAGATCTTTTTTGTTCGATGTTAAATAATGGATTTCTGCAGTTTTGTTGCTTTTCTTTTTAACATTGGAGTCTATGGAGAATGTATCTGTTAATGCATTGCTATTTAGCCATCCTTTTTTCTTGCATTTGTAACTGATCTGTTTTCTTTTCTTACAGGATCAGTTTCAAATGGAAGATAAATTGCAATCCGTTAAAGGATCCGTTCTTCATAGACTCTAATGTTAAAAAAAACAGATCTGTCAAAAATCATTTTGCTGCAAGATCCATTCTAACAGATGATGACAGGATATTTGAACTCATCCTTACTGGAACCATGTCATGTGATCCGACGAGACCAAAAAAACTTATTTGATTCAGATGGTGTCAAGTGTGTGTGGTGGCAACCAAGTGAGGAGTACACAGACAAGTGTGTCTTGCCTACAGCCAAGCATGGTGGTGGGAGCGCCATGGTTTTGGAGCTGAATGAGTGTTGCCAACTGAGGGGAACTACAGTTCATTGAGGGAACCATGTATGCCAACATGTACTATGACATACTGAAGCAGAGCATGATCCCCTCCTTTCGGAAACTGGGCCGCGGGGCAGTTTTCTAACATGATGATAACCCAAAACACACATACAAGATGACCACTGCCTTGCTAAAAAAACGGAGGGTAAAGGTGCTGGACTGGCCAAGCATGTCACTAGACCTAAAACCTGTTGAGCATCTGCAGGGCATCCTCAAACGGAAGGCAGAGGAGTGCAAGGTCTCTAACAGCCACCAGCTCTGTGATGTCATGATGGAAGAGTGGAAGAAGATGCAGTGGCTTCTGTGTAGCTCTAGTGAACTCCATGCCAAGGATATTTAAGGCAGTGCTTGAAAATAATGATGGCCATACAAAACATTGACCCTTTGGTGCAATTTGGCCATTTTAGAGGTGTGCTTAGTTTTGTTGTCAGCAGTTTTGACATTAATGGCAGTGTCGAGTTATTTACGGGACACACCAAATTTACACTATAATAATTTACACAATAATATATATTGGGGTAAGACCCTATTGCGCTTTCTTTTTCCACAGTTTTCACTCATACGTTTTGGGACCTGGCGTGACCAGATCTTCTTTAAGCTATAGGTGTTGTGACTGTCACAACCCGAATTGGTGAGTAGGATTATTCTTTGCTTCACCCTATATATATTGGGGTAAGACCCTATTGCGCTTTCTTTTTCCACAGTTTTCACTCATACCAAATTTACACTGTTATACAAGCTGGACACTGACTACTTTACATTGCATCAAGGTTTGATAGCTTCAGTGTTGTTCCATGAAAAGACACTATATAATAAAATATTTACAAATATGTGAGGGGTATACTCACTTATGATATACTGTACATCTCCTTTATAAATTTATTGCTTTTTGTATATTGGGTTAAGAGGCACCCATGTCAAAATGACCCTCAAAGCGACATATGGTTCCTAAAAACTAAAATGAGAAAAGAATTGTGCAAAAGGACACATCTATCCCATAATGATATTTTTATTATGCATAAATTTAAAAAATCTAAAAATCTTTTTTTTTAGTCATCTCTATAAAACACTTGAGGCCAAATTAATTAACAGGAAACAACACCAAACTTGATAAGGGGCTATGCTGGAGTCAGACACTCCCAATTTATGAAGAGGCGTACAACTATTCATGAATCAGGACGGTTGGAGAATGGTGTACACCTCTGTGTGCCTCGCCACAAAACCTGCTCCAGTCCTTTCTTGAGTAAGGTTTGTGGCTTAGCAAATGCCTCCACTTCTCATTAATTTGACGAACAAATGTCACAAAGCCCCCATCCCAGCATTGACCATTTTGTCAGAGCTGGCCGAAAATAGCGTGAGAATGTCAAAAATCTGATTTTGAGTTCCACCTAAACTTTGTGAATTTTCAAACCTTTTTATGCCAGAGGTCTGACATAAAACCTTTGATGAATCTGGCCCTTGGTATCCATTGCACAGATTTCCTTTTTCAGGTAAGAATTCACATTCTGGTTAGGGGTAAGAGGCATAGTACAAGAAACAGCTTTGAACACGAAGTGTTCAATTGATGGAACAAAAGCAAACCCTTTATCGGAATGTTGTACGATCCTTTAGTGTTCACAAGTTGCGTGTTTATTTTGTACAACAATCATACTAAAAATGCATTGTTTTGCTGTCATTTTCCAAAATCGTAGCAAAATTTTTGAGGCTTCAAAAATTGCAACACAGCCACGATGAACGGACAAAGCATTGGGAGTATTCCTCAAGTTGTCTGTTTTGTAACTTTGCTAATTACCTGAATACAATGGGTGAGTCGTTTAACCTATTTTTCTTCTAAATTCACAAACATGTTGAATTGTTTCACCGATACTTCCCAATGCCGAGTGAATCTCAAATTGGTCAAATGTTCCTCCCTTTCATCCAGGAGCCAGAACTTAATTTTCATAGTATCGGTATACATCAGCCATGTAATAGAATGTAAAACCAAAAAGAATACTCCAATGGTTTTTTGGGGGTTTTTATAAGTGGTATACTGTACTGTGGTCATTTAGAATTCATTGGTTTATTTATTAGGTTGGGATTTCCTTCTTTTTGTAGGGTGTCAATGTAATAGAATATCTCTGTATATTCTGCCAATTAGCTAAAGGAAGAGCACTTAGCTGCTTAAACAGGTTAAGTTGCTTGTAAAGGGTTATTTTGGTTCTTTTACTACACAGTGTATAAACTACATATAGAACTCTGTTGGATTTACCTATACTGTTTCTATCCTTCCCACAACTCCTTGTACAGGGATCCATCTTATATTGCTATATGCTGCATGGTCCCAGTCAACACCCCATCCTCAACCCAGCATGGTATCCTCTAACTCAGAAGCAGGAAGTCTCACACAGCCGTCAAAAAGTGAGACCGTAGGGAGCCCAGATTTGATCAGAATTCAGTTTCCATCTCTTAGTGTAACTGAGAAGCAAATAGTCTAGTTAAAAGGTGTTGCTGGCCTTGAGTTTACAAGAACTACATGTGCATATCAATAGTTTAAAGGGAGGCATCATGCTGACAGATTCCTTTTAATAAATTATGTAGACTCCCGCACCAAAAGCGGTTATGGGTGCATATTGCTAATCCCTGCCTAACAGTTCCTGTATACACTAGCAGACATAAATGAATAGTTAGAAAGTGTTTCTAAAGATCATTTATATGCTATGCTAATGAGGCCAGCGACTAGTCGCAAGGGTGTTAGTTCCCTTGGCTAGTGGGCACCCTAAGCATGTAAGCATGCCCCTGCGAGCATGCTAACATACTAATAATTGCGCAGCTTCAGATAATGGTCGCACTCACCTGTTTGCTGTCAAACTCCTGGATTTCGGCTCAGTGTGCATGATCTCCGGACGTTTGGTCATGCGCACTATGAAACCAGGTGTACGCGTTCTGGCTTCAAACTCGTGTAGTGTGCGTGACTGAAAGTCCGGGATCATGCACACTGAGCCGAAGTCCATCGTTGGACGCGATGGCAGCATAGAGGTGAGTGCGACCATGCCTCTGACGCTGCAGATCCATTAGCATGTTAGCACGCCCACAGGGGTGTGCTTACATACTTAGGGGGCCAACTAGCTAAGGGAACTAATGCCCTTGCGACTAGTCGCTGGCCTCTTTAGCATATAATGAAGGATCTTTAAAGATGCCTTTATCTATGCTACTATAAGCTGGGACTGCTAGGCAAGGATTAGAAATATGCACCCAGAACTGCTTGTGGTCCTAGGTGCACATTGCACCCGACAGTTTCACTTTAAGGCTATGTGCCCACGGGACACTGTAACCACGGGCTTTGCCGCAGGTTTGTCCGCAGGTTTACCGCAGCTGCTGCCCGGAATCCATTGCTACGGGATTTGAGTATTTTTGATGCGGTAAACCTATGGGACAAGTGCGGAAATACCTGCGGACGTCCCGCCCTCTATCTCCACAGATATTTTCGCATGAATAATTGACATGCAGTTACGTGCGGCTGTGGGAAATTCGCAGCATTTTCCGCAGCCGCACATACCGCAGCATTGATACAGCACTCCCCAAATCCCATAGGATAAAATGGGGAGTGTCTGTACTTGTGCAAACCTGCGGATTTATCTGGAAAATCCAGATAAATCCGCATGTTTTCCCGCATCAAAATCCGCGTGAGCACATAGCTGAAAACTGTAGGTCCATTGCTAACACTTGGGGATGACAACCATCACTTAGGCTTATAGATGAAATGCGTAGGTCCACTGTCATCAATTGTGGATGCCAACCATGATTTAGACTTCTAGCTGAAATGTGTAGGTGCATTGCTATCACTTGTGGATGCCAACCATGACTAAGGCTTATATCTGAAACACATAGGTAAATTTCTACCACTTGTGGATGCCAACCATGATTAAGGCTTATAGGTGAAACGTGTAGGCCCATTGCCATCACTTGTGGATGCCAACCATGATTAAGGCTTATAGGTGAAACACACAGGTCTATTGCCATCACTTGTTGATGCCAACCATGGTTAAGGCCTGTAGCTGATACTCGAAGGTCCATTGCTGTCATTTATGGATTGTTCTTATCAGTTTTAATCTTTATAATAAATGTGAAGTTTTATTGATCAGTGCTGGAGCAGCTTTTCTTTCTTTTTCTGCATTGGCATATGCAGCTCCTGACCAGAGCTACTCCGTGTGAAGATCTACTCTCGTCTTAGGTGCAGTTCCATGAAATGGTAAGCGGACTCTCCCCTTTCCTTACCTTCCTGTTAATAAATTTGCCGCAATTCTATCTAATGAACTAAAGTTTAGGCCTTAATCTCCAGCATAATGTACAATCGAATTCCCTCTGAGACATAACATTTTTGCTGTAGATGCCAAATGTGTTAACTGTGGAGAGCCCCACAAAACTGCAGAATGTGAATAATACCTAGAAAAAAAGGAAGGAGCCCTGTAATGCCATCTCACATGTGTATGCACATATCTGAATGAGGTCACTGTACTGTTCCGAAACAATGCACAACATTTTTAGATAGACATTTGTTTTCCATGTTTATTATCTTTCTCCAGGAGAAAATGAGACAACAGCAGATATTCAGGCTGATAAATAAAACCTCTGCATAACTGTGGTGGGATGAGATCAGACAAGAAAAATGAGAAACAGAAATAAAATATCCACTATTCTATCTGCAACGGTTCTACAGAACACGATTCAATGAGATCAGATTCGCGGCCACTTGATTCATTGCAGAAATTTTCTATACTGAATGTTACACATAAAACAGGAGAGACCATGGCTACATGCAGTATAATGGAATAATTCACTATACGGAGGATTTCAAATTGTACATTTACATTTCTAACAGAAATACCTATGAATCTAAAATATGGAGTCCATCATAAAATAAAAAAAAAATTAAATATATAGAATTCCAATCAAACAAAATAAAACATTATTGCTAGTGAGAAGCGTTTTCATTTTGTGTTACTTCCGACAAAAGAATTCTGGTCATTTTGCTGGGTGGAGATTAAGAAACGTGCAGGGAAGGCCGGCCATAAGTCCAGCTTTGGCGCTGCCATTCTCTACTTCGTACGATCGGGCGGGAGGCTATCGGTGAGGCATTTCAACTGTTCTTCTCCCAATTTGATTTTGTCTTCCAGTTCTCGCTGCTCGAGGATGAGTGCTGATTTCATCTTCACAAAGTGCTCATAGTCTGCAAGGTTTTCTTCATTAAGGTAACTAGCCAAAATGTCAAAGACTGTGCGCTCGCGGCGGTCCAAGTTCTCTTTTAATTCCTTTGCATCTTCATGCTGATTGGTCAGGAACTTCCTCTTTTCAACTAATGTCCGCTGTAAAGAGACACAACCACTGGTTAGACACTTTGGACCTCACATCAGGAACACTTTTCCCAATATGATTACCAAAACTAAAATTGATTTATAAGATTACAGATGTCATGAACATGCAGCAAGGAGGGTGAACTAATCAGAAAACTAGATATTCTAGAGAAATGCTACTAATATGGTCCCCAAGAGTGGAATATGACTTGACCTTGATACTTGTACATACCCTTTCTTCTGGGGAGGCATTCTCGTCCAGGTTATTAAGGGCATTCTCCACCCGAGCGAGCCTTCCGGAAAGTGACAACAATAAATTCACTATTTTCTCCAGATCACCAATGAACATTCGAAACTTGTCAAACTCATTTGTTTTGCAGACTTCTTTCACTATGATCTCAACCTCCTCGCCTAGAGCATTGTTACACTGGATGTCCTCTAAGAGAGTTTCTCGGGCCTCCCGTAAGACTTGTAGCTTCTTACTGATGCTGTCAATGAGTTCTTGCTGTAGTGAAAAAGAGAAAAAAAACATGTTGAATAATGACATCTAATGGAGTATATATGTATTACATTCAACAGCAGAAGATAACTGCAGGAAAATTGACCAAGTTGGAATGGAACTTCACTAAAACCTGCAAGTGCTGAGACTAGTAAATCTGTATGTCTACTTGGGAAGGTTGAAATTCCTTTTAAATGGAATAAATGAAATAAAACTCTTTATACAGTGAAGAAGAGATGCAGCTTCCGAATTGTCCTTAATTCTTGTCTTCCTACAGTACCTTTTAATAAACCCATCATAGGGGAGGTCTGGGTGCTATGTCAAAAACAAAGGGCAGAGATCAGCTGCTATGCCCCTTAGTTACCGGTCTGCTCTATTTGGCTCCCCAAGGAATGCAAAGTCAGATTCCTTGAAAGTCTATATACAATGCCCTTCTTACTTCCGAGGTAGTATATACAGTGCTCAAATTATACAGTATCCACATAATACTTCCATACAGTGCCCATTTAATAAAACTACATGTATGCACGATACTGATACTCATACACAAATACTGAATAAGTAGTAAAGATGTAATAAGAACATCCGGTATTGTTAAAGGGCAATTCCCACAAAAGCATTATTTCTAAAAAAAGGTGCAGTAAATGAATACTAGTTAATATACAGATGATCTGCAGTCTTAGACTGCAAGATTATTTTAAACACTCATTTCATGATTATCTAATGTTTCTTTCCGGTGTCGTAAAGTGAATCTGTCACCAGGTTTTTAACACCTAACCTGAGAGCAGCATAACGTAGGGGCAGAGATCCTGATTCCAGCGATGCATTACTTAATGGGCTGCTCGGTGTAGTTTTGATAAAATCACTATTTAAATAGCAGTAGATTACTATTACGGGACTACTTGGCTTGCAGCAAGGTAGTCCAGCATATTCATGAGCTCTGTATAACTGCTAGATCTGTAGCAGAGAAAATATTGATTTTACCATAATGACAGCAAACAGCTAAGTGACACATCGATGGAATCAGGGTCTCTGTCTCTACATTATACTGCTCTCAGATGTGGTACAAAAACCTGGTGACAGAGTCCGTTAAATGTCTTTTCTCACCTATATCTGCCCTCTGTGCATTTACCTTCACATGGTGGAATAGGCAGTCCTTTTCTTATATGCTAAAACTAATTTCCCAATACTTGTAGACCCTTCCCTGTTGTGAGTTCCTGATTAACCCCACCTTTCTAAGTTATCATCAAGTAGAATTCTCCTTCTGCTTCTATGCACTGTCTGTTCCTGTACAATACCTTGCCTGATGGATTATACCTTTCCTTTTACATAATTGTTAGCTGGATTCTAGCAGAGCTCAACTCTCCTACACAACGGAGTCTGTAATAATTACGAACTACAAAGCAAAGATACAAGTTGAGCTGTGTTGCTGACTGATCAGTGACGTAAAACTGTAAATGCTGTTCTATTGATGAATATTGCAGAGGATTACCGTATTTTTCGGTTTCTAAGACGCACTGGATTATAAGATGCACCCCAAATTTAGAGATAAAAAAAAGGCTAAAAAATATTTAAAAAATGGAGTCAGTCCTACAATCCAGTTGTCTCTTACCAGGAGCAGGCGATAGCGGTGGTCGAGCGGCAGTCACAGGAGGTAGGGGTGATGCTGGAGTAGGGAAATGCTGTGGGCGGTGCGGCGTGTCTCCCAGACGCTCGCTGTGGGCACAGTGAGGGAGGTAACTTCCAGGAACTGTCAGTGGTGTAGGCTTCAAAGAAATGGCGCTTGGAGTCGGCGCATGTGCAGATGGAGCTCTTGGATCAAGATTTCATCTGCGCACGCGCCACCTCTGGGAGCCATTTTCCTGAAGTCTGCTGCTGAGAATTGGCCGGAGGTGGTGCATGCGCAGATGATATCTTGAGCTGAGAGATCCATGTGCACACGCGCCGACTCTGGGCGCCATTATTTGCAGCCGAACCGCGGACATTTTCAGGCCTGCAACCCCTGTACAGCAGCATTGCTCCTGTGACCCCTCTACACCACCCCCGGTAAGCAACATTCAGATTATGAGACGCACCACCTCATTTTCCTCCCACATTTTTGTGAGGAAAAGTGCATCTTATAATCCATAAAATACGGTATCTTCTGCCACATGCATGACTAAAGCAGCATTTGCAGTTTCACATCACAGAGCTGTCTGCGGCAGACAACCAACACAGCTCAGCTTGTGCCTCAGCTCTATGCGGCCTAATAATTAGAAATTCTTTGGGCAGGCAGGCAGAGCACAAGAAAGTTGAGCGCTGATAGCAACCAGCTAACAATGATAAATGGCAGAAGATAAATTGGGTTGGCAAGTTGTGTATATGAGCACAGAGGGTACAGAGGAAGAGAGTATATTCTAAAAGGTAGAATAAACTCTGTCACTGGTAGAGGCAAAGCATTGCTATGCTGGCAGGAGCTGCAGTGTGTATGATCGATAAGTAGCACTTGGAACTACAGTAGAACAGTTTCAATGGATATTGAGAGTAAACAAAGCCTTGAGCGGTATCCTTGATATATGAAGACATAAGAACGAGTAAAAAAAACATTCATGCTGGTGTAAGATGGTAAAAGAATTAATAGCAAAACCTACAGTGGTCTATGATATAAAAAGGCGAACATTAACATCGGTTAGCAGTTGATGGTGTCTTAGCATTTTTCAGAAAGCTGCATAGTTTTTTTAGGTTGAAGGCAGAAATAAGTCCATCAAGTTCAATCTATGATAAAACATGTTGATCCAGAGGAAGTCACATAACCTATGAGGCAGATTCTAATAGCCCCATAGTAGGAAAAAATTCCTTAGAACTCCAAAAACGGCAATCAGACTAGTTCCCTGGATCAACGTACCATTATAAGATCTGATACTCATAACCTATAATATTAAATTTTCAAGAACTTTTGCAGTATATCAACCATTATCACATCAAATGGCAAAGAGTTCCATAGTCTCACTACTCTTACAGTAAAGAATCACCGTCTGTAATGTTGAATAAAGTTTCTTTCCTCTAGATGTAGAGGATGCCCTCTTGTCATCACTGCAGGCCTCGGTGTAAAAAGTGAATTAGAAAGAACCCTGTACTGTCCCCTCATATTTTTACATTGTAATAAGATTGTACCTAAGCCTACATTTTTCCAAACTGAATAACACCAAGCTTGATAACTTGTTCTCATATTCCAGCCCACCCATTGTCTTAACCCCTTCCCCTAGTATGTCCTATATTGTAGTGTGTTCTCGCAAATGGACATACCGGAACTTCCTGGCAATCTTGCCTATACCCGCACCGTATCTGGCTGCTTAACCCTCTAAATGCCATTATCAATAGCAGCATTTATAACTTTAAGAGAGAGGGAGCTGCCTTTCTCACATGATCGGGAACCCCGAGACACAAACACAGGGGCCCGATGGTTGCTATAACTGCAGGTGGTCAAATAAAGACCTGATAGGTCAGCTAGCATGGAGCATGGTCTAACAGGCATTCTGTCAGTGTCACACTTACAGGTGTAATGTATTGCAATATGGGTACATTACAATGCATTCAACAAGCGTTCAGATTAATAAAAGTTAAAATCCCATAAAAAGACCAAGTAAAAAAAAAAAAAAAATATATATATATATATATATATATATATATATATATATATATATATATATATATATATATATATATATATATATATATATATATATATAAAAAAAGTTAAAAAAATTGTAAATACCTTATATAAAACCCCCACAAGTTAAAAAAATAAAAAAGTAAACAAATATTACACAGTAAATACAAATATTAATAACAAAAATTAAGTACACAAATGTGGCATCACTGCCTCTTGAACCACCCGGTCAATAAATCTGTTACACTAATTAACCCCCTCAGTGAACACCATTAAAAAAAAAAAAAAAAGTTGCTAGGCTTTTCCCATCAAACAGCCAGGAAAAAAGTGGAATAAAACGCGATCAAAAAGTCACTGTAAATAAATATGGCAACCATGAAAAGGTCATCTCGTCCCACAAAAAAAACAAGCCCTCACACCCAGCTCCATGAGCAGAAAAATAAAAAGCTATAGCTGTCACAATATAGTGATGCACAAAGCTTTTTTTTTCTATAAAATTGTTTTTATTTCGTGAAGGATGCAAACATAAAAAACACAAAGTATAAATGTGGTATCACTGTAATTGTACAGACCCGAGGAATAAAGCAGCCTCATCATTTACAAAACAGTGAATGACATAACTTCCTCCCCCTCAAAATAAAAATAAAAATTCTGAACTACTGGCAGAAAATGGTAACAATGAAAAAAAAGTTAAACACATCCCGTAAAAAAACAAGCCCTCACATGGCTGTCAGGAGAAAAATGAAAAGATTATACCTCTCAAAATATGGTGGTGCAAAAACATTTTTATAAAGGGCTGTTTTAATGCGTGATAGTAGCCAAACAAACACCAGATATAAACCTGCTATTGCTGTAATCACACCGACCTGAAGAACAGACCAGTCTAATCACTTATACCACACAATGAATAGCATAAAAAAGAAATAAGACCAATTCTTTGTTGATTTGTTTAGTCTTCGTCTGAAAGATTGCAGTTAGGCTCGGCTCACATTTATCATGTACTCTACCCTGAGTCCTTACTCCAGGGTTTAGGTGTAAATCTCTGAAGTATGTGATTCAGATGGAATCCTTGAAAATATTCACCATAATAAGGCAGATGGATATGGTGTGTATCCTAGATTAATTCATTGAGAGGCACAGTTTGTAAAATGGGGTCACTTATGGGGGGGCTCTGCTCTTCTGGCACCTCAGGGGCTCTGCCAATGTTACATGGCACCCACAAATCATAACGGGGGGAGGGGTGTGTGGCTGCTTTTCTAGCACCTTAGTAACTCTGCCAAGGTGACATGGCACCTTCAAACAATTGCAGCAAAATTTGCACTGCAATATGGTGCTCCTTCCTTTCTGAGCTTTGCACTGACCCTCAAAAGTAGTCTTCGAGAGTTGTAGTTTCCAAAATGGAGTCACTTGTGCTAGTTTAAGGAATATTGGGAAAAATATGGCATTCACACAAGCCAGTCAACTGTGCCAATTTTTCATATTTATACATATCCTGTCCTGCAGCAAAAAGAAGTCACCCAGATCTGGGAGCCAAATGGCAGGTGACAAAGTTAATTTAAATTAAGGAAGCGGTTCTGCCCCTAGCTGACAAAGTAATTCAGCTAGGGAAGTGGGCGGGCAACTGTAGGATTCATGACAGCTACAAAATGCATTTTGCAGTCAGTCTGGCTCTGAGGAAAAAGTTACAATATTTTGGAATGTGGAATTCCCACAAATATGGCAGGCATATTTTCGACCTCAGAGCAGAAGGACGCACATAATAGTGGGACGTGCATATCAGCCCACAATTAATAAGCCGAAGGAAGACGATAAGCACCTCGTGTTTCCTACTAGGGATAGATAAAATCCTGATGGGAAATATGATGGTCATATCTTCACCATGAGATACTCAGAGGCGGAGATATGGGGAAAACTGCCAATTCATAACTTTCTGGAAATTAAAGGCACAGCCCATGTCCAGCCCAGTCATAGGTCACAAAGGAAGAAGTGGGAAGTGATGATAAAAAAATATATCTTTATTAAAATATTTAATAATTAATATAGATAAAAATACACGATGTAGCAGTGCCTCAACTTCAGAGGGACATATAAATACAGCCAAGTATATCGCTGCTTAGGTAACAACACACAATATAGAATGAGCATTCCTATTTAGAATCAGTATGCTCATTTATACCCAGAGCCTAGAAGTATATATGGTCTGTACTATAAAGTGCAACTGTAGGGTAAATATGATGCAATATTATAAGGTGCTCATGCGCATGAAAATTTATTTACATTAAAAGATAGCTGTGGTATGACTCTGGTCCCTCCACAAACAGCTGTGGTATGGTTCTGTTGTGGAGGGACAACAGCACCATACCACAGTTATCGTTAAAGTATTGTTCTTACCGAAGCAGCTATATACTGGTCTGTATTTATAAGTCCCTCTAAAGTTGAGGCACTGCTACATCATGTATTTTTATCTAATTAAATATTCTAATAAAGATATATTTTTTATCATCACTACCCAATTCTTTTTTTTTTTTTGTTATCCCTAGCGGTAATATTATATGCTATCTTGAGCTGTCTTCGGGCCTGATACAGTCCTGCTAACGGACCAAACAATTATCCAACCAGTAACTGGTGGCAGACTATCAGACCGGCAGAATCCTGTTTCACTGGGGCTAGTGAAATGTATCCGTTTGCCTGTCAGGATGTGAGCGCGTGAGATGCCGCGCCGAAGGTTGCGCGGTCAGCTCTATATATCCCTCCCGTGTCTCCCTGTGCCCGCGTTGACAGGGGGTGTCAGTGTTACACTGCGCTAAGCGAACGGACCTTTGTACCCCTTGGGGGCGAGGAACATCGTGTGTTGGAAGTGACAATGTGGTATTGCGTGGCTCCGACATATTAAAGACGTCAGGCTGGGGCTGCGAGGTGCAGTTTTGTCACAGATTTACAGGTCGATGAACGAGCGGTGGGCTGTTTGCGAAACAACCCCTTGGCTGATTCATGACAGGGGGCTTCTGCTGTTTTGGAAGATCAGGGGATCTTCAAATGTATTATAGTATTATTATGGCAAGGATCAATTGCACAACATATTGTATGGTTCATTTTCTCCTGTTCCCCTTGTAAAAATTAAACATTTTGGGCAAAAGCAACATGTTTGTGGGACAAATGTATTTTTTTATTTTCACGGCTCAACATTATAAAGTTCTGTGAAACATCTGTGTGTTCAACATGGTTGCAACATCTCGGAAATTCTTTGAGTGTGGTTTCCAAAATGAGATCACTTGTGAGAGTTTATGCTGTTTTGCCAATTTAGGGGCTCTTCAAATGACATGACGTCCACTATTCATTCCAGCAAAAATAGCACTCCAAAAGTGAAATGGTGCGCCTCCACTTCCGAGCTCTGTCGTGTGCCCAAACAGTAGTTTGCCACCACATATGGGGGATCAATGTAGTAAGGAGAAATTACACAACAAATTTTATGGTCCATTTTCTCATGTTACCATTGTGAAAATTAAACATTTTGGGAAAGAGCAACATGTTTGTACGAAAAGTGTAATTTTTATTTTCACGGCTCAACATTATAAAACTTTGTGGCATACCTGTGGGTTCAAGGTGCTTATCACATCTGTAAATAAAATTCCTTGAGCGGGTTTCCAAAATGGGTTCACTTGTGTGGGTTTCCACTGTGTAGGCACAACATGGGCTCTTAAAAGCGACATTGAGTCCACTCTCTATTTTAGCCAAAATGGCACTCCAAAATTCAAATATCGCTCTTAACCTTCCGAGTCCTGCCATGCACACAAACGGTAGTTGGGGTATTGGCGTACTCAGCAGATATTACACAACAAATTGTAAGGTCCATTTTGTCATGATACCCTTATAAAAAAGCTAAAATTTGAGGCTAAAGCAATATATTTGTGGGAAAAAGAAAAATTATCATTTTTTTTTCTTTCCACATTGCTTTAATTCCTGTGAAGCACCTAAATAAACTTCTTGCACATAGTTTTGAGCACTTTCAGGGATGCAATTTTTAAAATGGTGTCACTTTTTTCTGTATTTTCTGTTACTTAGGTCTCTTAAAGTCACGCCAAATGTCATGTGATCCATAAAAAAATGGTTTAGAACGTGCTAATGAACTTTGACCCCTTCTAACATCCTAGCAAAAAAAAAAAAATGTTTTCAAAAATGGTTCTGATGTAAAAGTAGACATGTGGGAAATGTTGTTTATTAACTATGTTGTGTCATATAACCTGATTTAAGGGCAGAAAAATTCAAAGTTTGAAAATTGTGATTTTTTTTTAAAGTTTTGCCATTTTTAATATTTTCAGAAGTAAATGCAAATCATATTGACCAAATTTCGCCGCTAAGGAAGTACAGCATGTCATGAAAACACAACCTCAGAGTCACTAGAATATATTGGACGTTCCAGAGTTATTACCACAAAGTCACACTGGTCAGAACTGAAAAAAATTGGCCTGGTACAGAAGGTGAAAATAGGCTTCAGTGCGAAGGGGTTAGTAATAGGGATGATCGAATACCTCAAAATTCGGCTTTGCGAATATTTGCCGAATAGGTCGCCGCTATTTGACTGTTCGCGAATATTCGATGTGCAATGTAAGTCTATGGGAAACCCGAATAACAACTATTCGGAACTATTTGGCTTCCCATAGACTTACATTACGCATTGAATATTCGCATAGCGGCGACCTATTCGTCGGATATTCGCGAAGCCGAATATTTGAGGTATTTGATCATCCCTAATCTTTATGTCCTGTGTAATCAGAGACTTCAATGCTGCTTCAGCTACACAAAAGCCCTAGTTAGTAACCTTGGTTGCTCTTCTCTGCACCCGCTCTAGTTCAGCAATGTCTTTCTTATACACTGGAGCCCGGAATTGTAGTATGTAGCCGCACTAATGACTTCTATAGGGGCAAAAAGGATTCAGGCACTGAAAAAGTGAAGACACTGCGGGACCTTTAGTAGTAATAATGCCCAAAGCGCTAGTGCTCTACGATAGTCAGGAGTTTACAGAGCTATTTCTACCAGTACATAGTTATGAAGGGCTAATGGAGACACCCCTGGTGCATCCGCATAAAAATTCATTTTGGGAAAAAAAATGTGTTTTCTCACATTGTCTTTTTATTGCTTGCACAGACACTTGGAAAAGAACAGTAAATGGCTTTGGAGATTGAAAATGAATTCTGCAGTGATGGTAATGATAGCAGGTTTCCCATTTAAGCCATTCAGTTTTAGACAGCTCAGCGCAAAGGGGACACTGTGTAATAAGTCTTCTTAGAGATGAGCTGGCCTAGCCAGAGATGAGCAGGTATTATAGCTGAGGCATGAATAAATCGCTAATGGAAAATCTCATACAGAACAATCAGTCTCCTATAATGAGCTTCCCAGGCTTTGTAATAAAAATTCAATGCAACACATTCCCCAGGTTAATAGTCGGAAAATAGGGGGATGGGCAGCATCACCGAAATACGACGGAAAGGTTTATCGGCTAGGATTTCCCCTCACTATGGTAGAATGCCATCTGACAGCAGACGATCAACTCACACCATTAAGACACGAGGAAAGAAGTTTCTTTACGATACAAAGGAATTAACTTTCTTCCACCAGTTAGAATACAGCATTGTTATTAATGTAAAGTCTAATCTTAGGCTATACTATTCAAGCTCATTCTGGGTGTACCATGATGTAATAATCACACAGAATTATAATACTGCTGACTGCCAGTACGGTAAAGAAGGGAGACGATCAGGAAAAAATGTGGTTCCTCTGCGCTGCCTCGATGGACAAGGAAGACTGCAATTGGATTAAGCTGAAAATGGTTTGTCTACGTGTTTAAAAGGCAATCTAGCCCTTTCCTCAAGACAAAATCATAGATATAATAATTTTGTCTTGAGGAAGGGGTTAAATTGCCTTAGAACATGTAAACAAATAAGCCATTTTCAACCTAAAGTGTTATTTCCATCTCCTAGATCCTATCCTAATATGTAGTGAGTGTAATAATATTAGTAAGTACCTCCAGATAGAAATGTAATATAGTTCTTCTGATTCACTATGTCGCTTACCTCATGTGCAGGGCACCCAGACGTAGTAGACCGTGCCTGAGTGTCCGCCTCCAGTAAGCGTATACTCCCAAAAATGGTGCATGACAGAGCACACGGCGACTGCGTATGCACCATTATAGTCAATGGGCCCGTCGGCGCATATGTTCGAAACCCGTTTTGGTTCAGACAGAAGCCCTGAGAGGACCACTGAACGGGGCGAGTAACGCAGTGTGAAAGTGACCTAAAGTATCCATGGTTACAACCACATATATATAGTTAGTTAGTGGCTTATGGTTGTAACCATGGATACCTAAGGACTTGGTTGTAACCATGGATACCTAAGGACTTGCAGGTAAGCAACATAGAGAATCAGAAGAACTATACTAAATTTCTAATTGGAGGTCTTTGCTAATATTATTATTATTACACCTATAACATATTGGAATGAATAGGGTCTTGGAGATGTGAATACCCCTTTTATCGATTTGGAGTCCATCGAGGCAGCGCAGAGGAATCACATTTAATCCCGATTGCTTCCTATCTCTGTGTGCATCACCCGCGGATCTGCAACAGCCTGTCACAAACACATTAGTAGTTGTGTCACACACAACTATCCTGGGTGAGACGATAATTACATACCCTACCCTTATTGGAAACAATTAGGACCTTATTGCACTTGTTTTCTGCCTTACCATAGTTTCTCCAGTAATTAATGATCTCTCCTCTCCGCTGACATGTTTGTTTAGGTAAATATCCCCTTAATGAAACAATTCTGGAGCATCTTTTCTTAAGCTGGTGTCACACATAACGACGACGACGACAACGACGTCGCTGCTACGTCACCATTTTCTGTGACGTTGCAGCGACGTCCCGTCGCTGTCGCTGTGTGTGACATCCAGCAACGACCTGGCCCCTGCTGTGAGGTCGCCGGTCGTTGCTGAATGTCCAGCTTCATTTTTTGGTGTGACAGCGAGAGAGCGACGAAATGAAGCGATCAGGAGCCGGCACTGGCAGCTGCGGTAAGCTGTAACCAGCGTAAACATCGGGTAACCAAGGGAAGACCTTTCCCTGGTTACCCGATGTTTACGCTGGTTACCAGCCTCCGCTCTTGCTGCCAGTGCCGGCTCCTGCACTGTGCACATGTGGCTGCAGTATGCATCGGGTAATTAACCCGATGTATACTGTAGCAAGGAGAGCAAGGAGCCAGCGCTAAGCGCGGCTCCCTGCTCTCTGCACATGTAGCACAGCGACGTTATGATCGCTGCTTCTGCTGTGTTTGACAGCTAAGCAGCGATCATAACAGCGACTTACAAGGTCGCTGTTACGTCACCGAAAATGGTGACGTAACAGCGACGTCGTTGTCGCTGTCGCTTAGTGTGACACCAGCTTTATACCTGTGCGTTGGGCCGTTCCTCTGTTACCACTCCACGAGATGCAAGCATAAATTACACCCGATAAGGGGCGTGTCCCTGCAATGACCAATCACACTGTGCAGGGACACGCCTCTGACAATGGTACCGCCCTGATATCATGCCATTTCATTTCCACGGAAGAAAAACAGAGGAACGCCAAAACACCAATAAAAGGTGCTGAACAATTTTTACTTCATGAGGTATACAGCTACTTAGTAATATACACATGGTCAGGGGAACCAACAGGTCCTACGTACTTGTATTATAAGCATGTGATGTGCAGTTTGATGCCTATTTGTAAGGAAAAGCACACATGATCACGTTCTTTACCGCTGTGCTAGTCCAAAATGTTTGCCCAACGATACAGGTACTAAACTGGCAAGCCGCCATTGTCACCACTTGGTTACCTTTTTCTCGAACAGATTGTGGTCCATCTCGTCCTCAGAGCTCTCCTCATTGTGCTGCTGCTCCTGCATATCTTTCATTTTGATAAGGAGCTCGGCTTTGGGTGCAGATGTGCTGTAGTATGTAGAGCTGGTTGTCAGTGAGATTGCTGCAGTCTTACTCAGATCTTCTTTTCTGTGGGATATAACTCAAGGTTTACTCAGATAAATCATAATATATCTACACACAATCCATACAGCGCTATTTATTCTTATCTGCACAGTGATAAAGTACACAATTTCCTTCTAGACATTCTTAAAGGAAAAGCCACAGGTGCTTGCTTCCTGCCAATGAATGCTACAATCCACTAGGGGGCGACCAACCAGTACTGTATTACATGCAGTAACAAATATATACAGTGAAAAATAAAAGTGCTTGATGATATAAACACTTAGATGTCCCTGGAAGGAAAGATCACAAGGTGGGAACTGACCTATTTGGATATGTGAGGAGAGAAAAATTCACTAGAAAGGAAGATGATGCTCAGAATGGTTAGTGTTAAAAGGACACTGAAGGCTTGTTCGGATGGAGACAGTAAAGAATGACACGAAAATAAACATCAACTACGGAAAACATGGCGAGAAGTGGACGATAGAGCATCCAAGGGTCGGACACAAGTACATGAATAGAATCAGATATACAGTAACCATTGTTGTAAGTGTGCAATCACTGAGGTAATACATCCCATAAATCCATATGCCCCATACATCCGACATTGGTCAGAAGAGTAGTAGTGGCGACTGTCGGGGTCAAAAAGGTCAGAATACCTCGTTTACTGCACAGAAAAGAATGGTCGAATACATAAGATAAGAGCCTATGGCTTTGTAAGCCTTAGTTTAGACATTCAACACCTAATACACATTGTTACCAAAACTTAAAGATCAAAAATGATGTATTGTCCCCATAGCCAACAATGCCCCAAATCTCCCAGATTCCTTCTCTGATAATTTTGTCAGTTTGCTGTTGGGTCTTGAACTCGAAACTTGTTGTCTCAATGCATTTGTCAACAACATAACATGTATTCATATTAAGTAATAGACGACAGGAATATACATACTTCTCCTCTGGAGGCCTTGGAGATGGAACCTTTGGATGCACCTTCCTACGTTGTTGTGCTTCTTCAAGGAGATTTTCATCCTTTCTAAATATTCCTTCCATAAGGTCCATTGTGGTCATCATTTTGGCATTAGGATCTAAAATGTCAGCAAGAGACTTATCTTTTCCTACAATTTCTCTCACCAGCTCCTCAGACTTAAGATCTGCATAGATCAAATCTTTACCCTTTGAGTTGCCAGGTATAAGAGACAGGTCAGGACTGGAGTTCTCTACAAAGTCCTGGACTGACTGACTGTTGGTTGCTCTGTATTGGTCTTCTGGATCATGATCCTGTCTTGTATAAGCACAAAAGCGGGAATAGGACTGTTCAGATGTGCTAAGGGTTTTGATCTGGTCTTTGGTTAGACCGGTGGGTAAGGCAGGCGGCTCAATGGCACTCAGCAAGTTGTTCCTGCTTTCCTTCTCTGCGTGACTTTCAGAATGGACAATTTTAATGGGAACCATCTTCACGGTTGTATTGTCTATCACCCTTTCAAATCTAAAAAAATAAAAAAATAAAAAATATTTGACTCAATTTTCTTGACTGTCAGACTGAAAACAAAAAAAAACAAGAACAGTGTGGATGACTTTAATTTAAAGTAAATCCACGAGATTTGCAGAAATATAGCTTAGATGTTCTACTGCTTAAATGCTATGGCCTTGTGTTTTATAAAATTACATGGTAGGATAACTCCAACCTCAAGCAACAAGAAAATAATTCATGTTTTCTTAGTTCTGTACAAAAATACACTCACTAAAATTGAAGGCTTAAGAAAATGTTGAGGGTCAAAAAAGGGATAAACTGATACATTCAACTTCAGCGACAACGGGTAAGGAATACTGCATGAAAAAAATATATACTCGTAGACAACGTTTTACAGATGAGAGGAATAGGGGCCTATTGTTACCCATTCTAGAAATTGGTGTTTAGACCTCCTTGAGAAAACATTTATCATGTATCCAGGGATAGGTAAAAAATACTATTGGCTAAAAATTCCCTTTTAAGGCCCTGTGCGCACGCTGCGGTTTAACTGCGGTTTTGCTACAGAAAATGTTAATAACCTTTCTGCAGTCCTTCCCCAGCAAAATCCATGGTGAAAAAAAATGCTGTGCGCACAGTGCGGTTTTTTCACCACCAGGTTTTGCTGCATGTTTTCTGCAGGAAAAAGAATGAGCATGTCACTTCTTTTCTGCAGGTACCTGCGGTATTTTACCCCATTGACTGTAATGTAATCATGACATACTGTAGGGAATAACGCAGGTAGCAAATTATGTGCATTTCATTGTGTTATTCCTGCGGTATTTTGCGTTTTTAGGGACCTAATGATCATCACTACTCTGCGTTTTGCAAGGAAGTGATGTCACGGCGTGTTACTGGCTCTTCCCGATAGCCATGATGCGGTGGCAATCGGGGTAATAAGGAGTTAATGGCAGCCCATAGCTGCCACTAAGTCCAAGATTAGTAAGGGCAGCATCTATGACACGCCATCACTAATCTGTGACAGTAAAAACACACACACACACACACACACACACACACACACACACACACAGCAAAAAAATCCATTATTTGAAATAAAACACAAAAAAGCCCCCTCTTTCACCACTTTATTAACCCCCACAAACACCCAGCTCTGACGTAATCCACACGAGGTCCCACGACGCTTGCATACTGATCCAGCGGCGACTGACACATAGTACTCAATGCAGCCTCGTTCCGTGAACAAGGCTGCAGGGGTAACTCCAGGACATTTCTCATGGTCGGTGATATCAACACATTACCGCTCGCGAGAACTTCAGCGCCTCAAGTGGTAATGGAGTGACTTCACCGACCGGCAGTGACCCTGCGAGAACACCGATCCAAGGTCCCACAGGGTCACTGCTGTATGAGAAATACTGTTTGGGGGGAGGGATACACATACATCAGAAATAAAAGCTGTTATATCTATCAACCTATCCATGCATGTGTCTATCCATCCATCCATGTATCTATCCATCCATCCATGTATCTATCCATCCATCCATGTATCCATCCATCTATCCATCATCTATCTATTCCTCTATTATCTATCTATCTAGTATCTATCTATCCATCATCCATCTATGTATCTATTATCCATTTCTCTATCCCTCTATCTATTATCTATCTATCCCTCTATGTATCCATTATCTCTCTCTATCCCTCTATCTATCCCTCTATTATTTATCTATTATCTCTCTATCACTCTATTATCTATCTATTTCTCTCTCTATATCTATAAGAAGAAGGAAATGACAACACTTTTTTTTCAATGTGCTTTATTGCATTGAATGCATGAAAACACAGGTATCAACCCACGGAAAAACCACGGCAATACCGAGAAAGAACTGCATGCTGTTTTCGGGTGCGGTTTGCTGCGTTTTTTGAAAGCAGGTGTGGTAATCTTTCAGAGGATGCGGAATTGTCCTAAAAAATTCCATTTTCTAGTGCGCACAGGGCCTAATAGGCTTTTCTTTCTTCCGTGGGATAGGTAATACATGATAGATATCTGGTACAAATTAAAGCACTCCCTTTCTAATACTGTGGAAACTGGAGCCCAATTACTATTAGGGAACTACAGTGATCAGAACTTGTATTTAGCAAAGGGGTTATCACACCAACACCACAATGATTATGGCTGGCTCAGCAACAAGCAGGAGCTGCAGTGAGCCATTGCCTAAGACTGTCAAGATTCACGCTGGAAAAGCTTTGACTTTCTCTATGGCAATTTCATTAAGGTCAGACATGTGGTGTTTACTTTTTCATCTCTATGATGCTGCCTCTCTATGACTGGACAGCGACCTAGGGGATTGAAAGTACACACCCACAGAGTTGAATGAAATTAAATCCCCAGTTTAGATTAAGAAAAGTAACTGATTGGAAGCCAGTAATTGTGGTGCAAAATATTTTGTCAACGAAAGGGAGGAAAAAAGGGAGATAAAAGCATAGACATGTACTGTACAGCTGGGCGTGCGGGAGTCCTGAAAGTGAAGAGAAGAATATCTGCTATCAGAGTGCTCTGGAGGCAGATTATTAGTTTATTTCTGGAATCAATAGGTGGGTCAATTCCAATTTTCAACAACTTTTTTTTTTTTTTGTGTGTGCGACACCCCACATCACCCCTAGTTGCATCTGTGAGTGTGGTTCCCTATATGACACATATATATATATATATATATATATATATATTATTTTATATACTGTATCTATACACACACACATACATACACATTATATATATATATATATATATATATACATACATATATACACACACACACACACACACATATACATATATACACGTATGTACATACATACATATATCTATGTCTATCTATATCTATATCTATATATATATATATCTCAACATCCTGTTTTAATGATGGTTTTCTTGTTTTATTTTATTTTTTTTTATACACACCCTATTTTGGGGAAGAATAGATACAATGCATAGCGTAGATATAAAAAATCTACACACGTCAGTTAAAATGCCAGGTTTTTGTCATGTAAAAAAAAAAATCATACTACTTTTAATGTCACACAAACTGTACAATTCAATTATGAAAATGTAAAATCTTTTCAGGTAGAAAAAAACTAAAATATTGTGGTTGCAAAAATATGCACACCCTTATACCAATACTTTGTTGAATTTATGACAGATTTTAGTCTTTTTGGGTGGGAATCTATCAGCATGGCATATTTAGAATTGGTAGTTTTTGCCCACTCTTTCTTGCCTTAAATCTCCAAATCTGTGAGATTGTGACAGTCTTCTGTGCAGAGCCCTCTTCAGGCCAACTAACAGATTTTCAATTGGATTCAATTCTGGGCCATTCTAAAACTTTGATCTTGTTCTAGTGAAGCCATTCTGTTGATTTGGAGGTATACTTAGGGTCATTGTCTTGCTGAAAGGTGAAATTTTTCTTTATCTACAGCTTTTTATAGCAGAGGCCTAAAGATTTTGTTGCAAAATGAATTGACAGTTTGGACTGTTAGTAATTCTCTCCACCTTGACTACAGCCTCAGTTTCAGCTGCCAAAAACAACCACAAAGCATAATGCTGCCTCCATCATGCTTCACTGTTTGTAAGGTGTTCCTTTGGTGATGCGCAGTGTTGGCTTTGCGCCCAAAAAACCTTTAGGAATAATGACAAAAAGTTCAACCTTGGTCTCATTAGTCCGTAACATGTTTTCCCACTTTGATGTTTTTCTTTGTAAGAATAGGCTTTTGACTTGCCACCCTACTCCTCAGGCCAGACATATGAAGATTAAAGGAGATTGCTATTACATGTATTAAACAACCAGTACTTGCCAGAAATTTCTGCATCATCTTTAATGATACTGTAGGCTTTTTGGCAGCCTTCCAAACCAATTTTCTTCTGGTCTTTTTTTATCAATGTAAGAGAAATGGCCAGCTATAGGCGATGTAATTGTAATTGTTGAATAAAATTTAAGCCACTTCTTAATCACAGTTCCATTATATTTAAAGCTTAGGAAAATATTTTTGCACCCTTCTCCTGAATGATAAAGTTCAATAAAGAGATCCCTTTGATGTGATGTAAGCTGTATATGGACAATTAGTTTTGCTGTAAAATGCAACTAAAGGCCGCTTTGCACACTGCGACATCGCTAGCGATCGCACTCACCGCCGTCGTTCGTGCGTCACGGGCAAATCGCTGCCCGTGGTGAACAATATCGCTGGTTCACATCACACGAACTTCACATCCTAACGACGTCGCTGTGGGTGGCAAACAACCTCTTTTTTAAGGGGGTGGTTCGTGCGGCGTCACAGCGACGCCACACAGCGGGCCACCAATAGAAGCGGAGGGGCGGAGAGCAGCCGCATGAACGTCACTCCCACCTCGTTGCCAGAGCACGCAGGAACGTTGTTCGTCGTTCCCGGGGTGTCACACGTAGCGATGTGTGCTGCCTCAGGAACGACGAACAACCTGCGTCCCAAACGAGCAACGATATTTTGAAAATGAACGACGTGTCAACAATCAACGATTTGGTGAGTATTTTGGATCGTTAGCGGTCACTCGTAGGTGTCACACGCAACGACACCGCTAACGATGCCGGATGTGCGTCACGAATTCCGTGACCCCAGCGATATCTCGTTTGCGATGTTGTTGCATGTAACGGGGCCTTAAGACAATGTCTAGAAAATCCTACTAGAACAACTAATCTTTAAGTGGTTAATGAGAGTAACTGTAAATGATGGTAGCCTAGTACTGACTACTATAATTTTGACCACAATTACATCCCCAATTATAAAAGGGTGTTCATACTTATGCAACCACATTATTTTAGCTTTGTCATTTATACTTTCCTACTAAATAGGATTCTGTGTGTGTATATTATTTAATTAGCTCATGGTTGTAAGACACATTCCAGTGGAGAGAAAAAAAATCTGTTCGGCGCTATTGACATTGGAGCGTTGCATAATGGCTACAATTGTAGTGGACAGAAGGGACCAGTCATGTGAACTCAGAAGACCCACTTGTACTTTTTATAGTTCCAGTACCATATGTGATCTTTAAATGACCTTTCCAAGGATAATCAATTCTCCCTTATTTCATTTTTGTAATTTCAGGCTGAAGAAAAAACAGCAAATAGATGCTCAATGCCAAGGCGAGGGGTTAACACGAACAGACGGAAAAACATTCATTCCATTTTTTCCGGTCCAAATTTTCCAGCCGTTTGTAACATGAAGCTCCTGAGTCACTGTATATTTCACGCGGATTCACTGGGCATGTAAATGATCTAACCTTTCACTATGATATAGGACTTATAAGAGTATTCTGGATCAAATATGCTACATTGCTATGAAAAATTAATTTTATGGTCATAATCTCCTGCAATCTCTGCTTTTGCTCATCCATTCAACTGTATGCTAAACGCCTATTTATCTAAAGTGAATGCACATATGGCAAGAAGTGATATGTCCACATCATTAAACATCCCTTTTCATTTTTAAGAATAGGAGGAATAGGGTGTTACCAAAAAGTAGAAAAATATCACCAAAAATGTGTATTATCTATTGGAACAATTGCCTGAGCCATAATTACTTACAAGGGGTTTGTGTAGTCCTTAAGGGTCCGGCTTCTGGCACTTCTTGCAAACGCCTAATTTTGCAGAAAAAAGCCCTGCCCGGCCAGACATGGAATATTACATGGTGGCGATTCACATTAAATGCAGTCCATGGAAGGTGTGGCAGAATTAAAGGGGTTGTTCTACGGACAAAACACGATTTAAAGGGAACCTGTGACCAGGTTTTTCCCTGCCACCATCAGTAAGTGCTTATATACAGAATTCTAGAATCCTGTATATAACAGCCCAGGCCACTCTGTATAATGTAAAAAGCACCTTTATAATACTGACCTAGAAGGCGGTCCAGTCCGATGGGTGTCGCTGCTCTCAGTCCGGTGCCTCCTCCATCTTGTGCGGTCTCCATCCTCCAGCCCAGCCCTGTGTGCATGACGTGTCCTGCCACGTTCACAGAGAGGTCTCCATTGCGCTCATGTGCATGGGCACTTTGATCTTCCCGGCTGAGGGGAGGCGATCTTCGACCTTTTTATTGGCACCTCAGCAAAGCAGACCAAAGTCCGCATGTGCAGGAACGCAATGGAGGCCTCTGTATGAATGACGTATGAAGCACCATGCACACGGGGCTGGACAGGAGAATGGCAATTGCAAGAAGAGAGGAGGCATCGGACGGAGACCACCGACACCCATTGGACTGGACCTATGTGAGTATTATAAAAGTGGTTTTTACATTATACAGAGCGGCCTGGGCTCTTATATACAGCATTTTGGAATGCTGTATATAACAGATCACTTGTGGTGGCTGCAACTCATAAGGTGAAAAACATAATAACAGGTTCCCTTTAATCAATAGATCTCAGAATAAAAATATTTTCCACAATTGAACGTGTTTAAAAAAACAAACAAAAAACGATCCTTTGAAAATGTGTCCCTGCTATATATTGTGTAATGGCTTTATCTAACAGGACAGGAACAGGGTCTGATCATACCACATCTCCTGGGCCGGGAAAAAAGCAAAATAGTACACAGACATTACAGCACAGGATCACAGCCGATTCTTTTTGTGAGGTAAAACAGAAAGAGAAATGTTTTACCTCTCAGAAACCAGCATCTGTAATTCCATGCTGTTTTGCCTGTATACTCTTGCTTCATCCCCTGCCCAGAAGATGTGGTATTTTCAGACCATGTCCCTGTACAGTCAGACACAGCCATTACACAGTACATAATAGAGACACATTTATAAGATTATCTCAGCACAGGAACATTATTTATTTATTATTTTTTTTTTAAAACACATCCAATTGTGAAAATTATTATTATACAATATCTGTTGATTAAAATGTACTTTATTCAAGGGAAAACCACTTCAAGTCTACCAAAGAGGGAGCCATTCGCTGCCCTTGCTCAGAGAGGGCTGCTGTGTATGAGACCGCTATGACGTCTATATGATGACAACTCCAGTGATAATCACGATCACTTCTCCCAACTTCAGAAGTGACAGCATTAAACTTAGCTGTTATAGCATCTGCATGAGAGTGAGCATCTCTGCTATTAATGGGACACTGCTGTGATCATCAATGGAGAGGACTTTTTACTAGTAAGCTGGGAAGGGGCTCTTTAACATTGCCTGATATATTACATGTGGGTCGTACTATGTAAAGCTGAACCTGCACACTATATTTGAAGGCCACCCACCTGTATCCAGTTGTCAGACAAATACGATCAAATGCTAAATTTCAACAACATGGCTCAGCACTTTGTAGTGTAGAAAGGTGATATTGTTTAGCCGCAGCTTATCTTTCTTTTCTCATTGAAATAAACATGCATGCTCTGCAAAGATAAGCATGCAGATTTATGGAGAGGTTAAAGCAGCTTTTGCTCTACCTCCTGGCACACGAGATAAATGTGTCCACAGTCTCATATTGGCCCAACGGAGACAAAAATATTGTTCCTAAGGCCAAAGACACACCGCATGAAAATCGGTGCGAGTGGAGTGCGATTTAAAAAAAAAAAAAAAAAAATCGCATTCCACTCAGACCATTATTAGCCTGTGTCAGCACCCATGAGTAATTCTTTTTTCAGCCCTAATCAGACCGAGAAAACAATTGCAGCATGCTGCGATTGTAATGCAATCGTTGTTTCTCCCGCACCCATTCAAGTCAATGGGGCGAGAGAAAAATCGCACTGCACTCGAAGTACACCGGTGTACCGCGAGTGCAGGGCGAGAATGGCAATAGCCGGCTATGGAGGAGAGCGGGAGATAAATCCCTCCCTCCCCTCCTCAACGCTTGCCCTCCCCTCCGCAGCACTGACCCGCCCCTCCTCAGTGCTGGCCCGCCCCCCACAGCTGAGGTCCGATCATGTGAGCTTGCACGATCGGACCTCAGTCACAGGGACACTCGCATCACACTCGGGTTTGCTGTACAGCCAGCGTGAGCGAGTGTCATGCAAGGGGATTGCAGTAATCCCCGTGTGGCCCCCAGCCATAGCCTTCCATACACCACAAAAATGATGAAAAAGTGTGATAGACTACTCTATTTCATAAATCGGGTCTGATAATATATCAGGCTGGTCGATGGGTGGCAGAAGGCACTCTATGGCAATCGTCAAAGTCATCCATTTAACAGATACATCAGAAGTTTTTCACATCGTGGTAGCCAAGGGGCCCATAGGCAATAATGGCATCAGTTGAATGTTTTGATGGGTAAATATTCTATTTGTTCTAAACAATACTTTTTTTTTTCAAGCCTTTTTTAAAAATTCCTTAAAAAAAGAAAATTACATAGGATTAGATGTTCTCCAAGTTATATAATTTCTTTTTACAACCAGCAGGATGTGAAGAATTAAACGGTGACATATATAGAATTACACAAATTATTAGGTTAGGAAAAGCCTATAAGGGAAATCTGAAACAAGAAAACGACAATTCGACTTTATATATAGTTGCTTTTTTTTTGTTTTTGCACACAATACCTTGCCAAGCTTTCATCCTGGACTAGAAGGGGAGGCTTATCAGTAAGCTTCTGAGGAGCAAATTGAGGAGATGGTGATCGTGAGGGCTCCATCCCTGGTTTCTGAAGGTAACAGGGCTTTGTGGACACTTCAGTCTCAGTACTGTTGTCCTTCTTGTCTAGGTTCTGGCTGACATTCTCTGAGGACTGAGAAAGTCTAGGATTGGGCAAAAGAACATTTAAGTGTTTATCTGAAGGCCCCCCAGGACTGTGGACAGGTGTTGCCTGAGGTTTTACAACATCTGCACTTCCTGGAGAATAAGATGCACTTTTCCCATGAGATGGTGTCAGTAAGGACTCGGTAGATGTTGCCAGTGAAGATGTGGATCCGCTCTGCCGCCAGTACTTGTCTAGTTTTGGAGGTGGAGGCCTTTGAGGAGCTGGTCCACGTTTCTTGTTCACTAGTACGGGGTCTTCCCTCCGATGTTCTTCTCTTGGATGTGAGGAATGGGTTTCCGATATAGGCACAGCTGAAAAGCTGAGGTCTATGCCCTTTAACCTTACATTTTCATTCACAAATCTGTAATCACTGGGCAGTGTTCCAGAACGAGCCCTGCTTTTCTGGGGAACATTTAGTGTATCTGGTACTTCAGAAGATTCATTTGGCACCTTCCTATTGTTCTCATACGATATGGTCTCATCTATGGGCACAAGATCACCTTTATCTTCTATCTCAATGATCCTAAAATAAAACAAAGACGGTCATAAATGTATGGGTAATATAATGTACGTGAACTGAACATAACACATTGAAAGGTGACATGTTAATGGAAAATATGTAGCTAATACTTGACTCAGAGAGGATAAGATTGACAGGCGACTTTTATATTGGCTATAGGGCTCCAATAAATAAAGATTAACGTATGTAATAAGTCTAAAAATTTGGTAAAACATTAGAAAATAGATGATGGTAATGAGGAGTGATATGGAAGGCTATGTAATGATGAAGTAGTGTGTATATGGGAAAGCACAAAGACCAGGAGGAAGAGAATGAAAAAGGAACAGGGAGTACCTGAGAGGTTCAGAAAGATCGCAGAGCTGTTCGGAAGCAGGAGACTGGAAAGACACCGTATGCCGAGACAAGAAGCTGGAAGAGGACATAGAATATTATCAGAATTTATATACAGATTATTCAATATTATAGCAACAGGCCGGAAGACGTTAGCTCTAAGCAAGAAGTGGCTATTACATAAATTCCTGCAAAAAATAGCAGTGTTATATTATTTCTAACAGCAGCATATCAATGGTGCCCATGAAAGAGCGACAGAGTATAGGATGGAGTGATGCCAGTGTCCAACATAATGAAGGGAGCCACTGAGTATCTGGGAATATCCCCCGCCACTGGATGACTGGGAGAATCAATACTCCAGCGCTTTATTGCTGAACTGCTGTGCGGATTGCAGACAACATTTACAGTAGGTGTATGATAAAAGGCTAAAAATACTGGAACCAAGAAAAAAATAAGAGTCATCTATCCAAGGATCTCTATAAGGCTGCTTTCACACTACGTTTTTTTAACATGCGTCATGACTGTTTATTTAACGCAAAAACGGATCCAGTGCAAATGCGTTTTCATTTCAATGCATTTGCAATGGACTCGCATCAACATGCGTTTGCGTGCGTTCTAGTGAGGATCCAGCGACTTGCAGTTTTTTAACTTTTTTCAAAAACGCTACTTGTAGCGTTTTTGAGCTGAATCTAAATACTGTTTTTCACTGGCTCCTGACTATACTGCATGCAAACGCATGTGAACACTGGCATACTGATAGACAGGATCATGCTTGCTCTACTGAGCATGCCCAGAAACCAGCCTGGCGTGATCAGTATCTCTCTCCCCCTCCCTCTCTCCCCTGCCTGAGAGCGGCGGACGCTCGTAACCAAGGTAAATATCGGGTAACCAAGCAAAGCGCTTCACTTCCTTGGTTACGTGTGCAGGGAGCAGGCAGTCCGGCTCCTAGCAGCTACGGACGCTCATAACCAAGGTAAATATCGGGTATCCAAGCAAAGCACTTCGCTTAGTTACCTGATGTTTACCTTGGTTACCAGCATCTGCAGCTGTCAGATGCTGGCTCCCAGTCTATCACATTCAGTTCCCCTCACTCCCAATCACATGACTTCAATGGCCGCCCATAAACTTCAAGTGGCAGGATCCTGCAAAATAACACATGCGTTTGCATGCGTTTTTCTTTGTAAAAACAGGATCCACTTTTACAGCAAAAAAACGTTCATGACGCATGTTAAAAAAACGTAGTGTGAAAGCAGCCTAAGCTGAAGACTTCCAGATTTAGAGGAGTTCAGCACGCATAGTCAGGAATTGCTTTATATTTCTATTCAAACTATGGCCTGTAGTTGAGTTTAAAAAAATAAAAAAAGACTCTTAGGGCAATATTAATAAATATTTTCCCACCGATGCATGTTCACTTTGTAACAACAAACGAGTCCATTCTATCTTAAAATGGACCTTTAAATTGCCACATATTATATCTATATTACCAGGTTTGCGGTTTTCCTGCATCTAGGGTTATTCATTGCCCCATTCCCTAGATATGACCTCTCTCTGTCTTGTATGTAAGCCTAGTCTTGTCAGGGGGCACAATCTGCAAGGAGACTACCATAGAGAATAGTTGAGGATCACGCCCATTTGGCTAAGCAGACTAGATTTACATACAAGGATGAGGCATTATCATTAAAGGAGAGTCACAGGGGAAAAAAAGGTCACCGGATATAGTATTGTACTTTCTGCTAACCAGTACAGCGCATTGCTTATACTGTACCTCTCACACACCAATTTTGTTGTAAGTTAATGTGTACTTAAATTTGCTTTATGTTTTGTTACTGTATGATATTTTGTATTGTACTGTAATAACTTTATATGAATACAGTACATTATTTTGTATTACTGTAATAAATTTCTATAAATGACGTAAATATTTTTGGGTTGTGGAACGAATTGTCTGAGTTTCAATTATTTCCTATGGCAAAATTTGCTTTGATATAAGAGTAACTTGGTTTAAGAGCGCACTCCCGGAACCAATTATGCTCATAATCCAAGGTTTAACTGTATATGGTCATCCTTAGATACATAATAAATCCTAATAGTGTATTGTGTAGCTGATTAGTTACAATATGCAAAAATACGGTAACAGAAAACCATGATTTCCAATTAAAAGGTGCCCATAAAGTTACGGTAATCTTTCCATTCTTTCCATACACAAGCTTAGTTTGACAACCTCTTCTGGTAACGCATCTCCAAGTAGAATAAAAGGTTAGGGCAGGGGTCCCCAACCTGTGGATCGTGGGCCCATGATGCGTGGCTCGCGGCTGTCTGCCAGCTGGGTACATTTATATGAAGAGCAGGTGTCCAGAGGATGACACTTGTGAGTAGCCCCACACAGAGGAACAGATCTGAATGGAGTTAGGAACCCCTGGGTGTCACTAGTGTGAGGTGCGGGAGCTAAATGTGGCTTGTGACTCTCTCTCAGCCCTGAATGTGGCTCTCAAGGTCAGAAAGGTTGGTACGTACTGGGATAGGGACACAAAATTCAGCATGCCCTATCTCCATTTCCCTGCACATTAAAAAGATAGGTTCTGCCAAAATCAATTAGTTCAGAAAACTGGTAATTGGAAACCAATACGCTCCCCATACAGATCTCAGAATAATAATAATAATTCGCACAGTTGGATGTGTCTTAAAAAAAAAAATGTCCTTGTACTGACATAATCTTATACATGTGTCCCTGCTATGTACTGTGTAATGGCCGTGTCTGACTGTATAGGGACATGGTCTGGTCATACCACATCTCCTGGGCTGCAGAGGAAACAAGAGTATACAAATATTACATCACAGCATGGGATCATAGATTATTCTTTTTGTGAGATAAAACATTTCCTTGTCTGTTTTTAAAAAACGTTTTAGTGCAAAATAATTTGTGATCCCGTGCAGTGATGTATTTATACTCTTTTCCATCCTCCCCGGCCCAGGAGATGTGGTATGATCAGGCCATGTCCCTGTCAGACACGGCCATTACACAGTACATAGCAGGGACACATATATAAGATTATCTCAGCACAGGAACATTTTTTTTTAAAATGTATCCAATTGTGGAAATAACTGATTCAAATTAACTTTGTTGGTGGGAAAACCCCATAAAGGGAATCTGTCACCAGGTACAGTGGAACCTTGGTTAACGAGAACACTCCGTTTTGGGACTGTGCTTGTTAACCAAGTTACTCGTTCAGCAAAGCAAAGTTTCCCATAGGAAATCATTGCAATGCAGACAATTCATTCTACAACTTGTTAAATGTCCCATCCTGTCCCCTATTGTGCCATTCCACACACGCAGAAACACACACACAGATTATGCTCACCTTACCTTCCGTTCCCTCGCCGGTCTCCTGGAACTTGCAGTTCACCCGTACACGCTGTGTATCGGGTAACCAAGGTGACCGATGCCAGACCTTCCGCACTCAGCGCGCTGATATCAAAGGCAGGAGCCACTTGCCTCTGATTGGCCAGCGCGCTTCCTTTGAGTAGCGCCTGAAAGGGGAAGTTCCTCCCTCGTCGCGATGGTTACCAGATACACATCCTATGGAGGGAGGACCTTCCCCTGTCAGCCGCTACTCAAAGGCAGCGCACTGGCTAATCAGAGGCAAGCGGCTCCTGTCTTTGACGTCAGCGCGCTGGGAGCTGAAGGTCTGGCATCGGTTGCCTTGGTTACCCAATACATGCAAGTTCCAGGAAGCTGGCGAGGGAACGGAAGGTAAGGTGAGCATAATATGTGTGTGTGTACATGTTTGTTTGTGCGTACATGTGTGTGTTTATGTGGACTGCAAGAGCGGGTCAGAGCGTGGTGGATGTACGGAACCGGAAGAGTGTGCGGTGAGTATTTTGCTCGTACAGCAAGGCTTTCTCGTAAACAGAGTTACAAATTTACAGAAAGCTTTGCTCGTTAGGCGAAATAATCGCTAACTGGGTTACTCATTAAGCGAGGTTCCACTGTATTTGTTAGCACACATGAGAGCAGCTGAATGTAGAGACAGAGACCCTGATTTCAGCGATGTGTCACTTACTGAGCTATTTGCAGTCATTTTGATAAAATTAATGTTTTCTCTGCCCCTAGATTATGCTGCACTCAGATTAGGTGGTAAAAACCTGCTAACAGATTCCCTAATGCATCTCTTGATACTTAGGCTTCATATCATCACTTGGAATACCAGATCCCTTACACAAAGGCTTTGTATACGGACACAACACACATCCATAGAATGTCATTTACTTTGCAGTGAAAACAAAGCATGAGCTTCTGATATAATCTATCGTTTGAGGCAGAATCACAATTGCTGCTCATTTCTATCCACCCTGAAGGTAACATTTTGGCAAATCCTCTTCCAGCTGCCAAGAATTACATGTTCACAAAGCCATTGGCGTTACAAGATAATCAAACAAAGGGGAACAAGTCGCCCATTGATAGAAGAAAAGGACAAGGGAGGAGGGAGGATTGACATCATGTAATTGCATGTAAATATACTCGGATATTTCAATGTGTGACAGATTGCTGAACGTTGCACCCCATGTGAAAAGCAATGACTGCAGATGTTACAGTTTTTTCCGGAACATAATGAGTGCGATGTTAATTATCACAGCGGCTGTGACAGTGACGAGTCGGAATTTGACTTGCAATTGCCAATGAACATTCCACTTCGGAAAATCAATTGAGACATTTCTATGACAACTGCGATAAGCGTGCCCCACCGTCAGCCCACGTTTACCTCAATTTTTAGCTGAGCTGCAGAATTTTTTGCTGCCCATAAAATCAGTATCGTTATTTCAAGGGAAAAAAACGTAAGAAACCAGAAAAGCTTAAAGGGTTGTTCCACTACAATAATAAATGATCATGCTTTCATGCTTAGGATAGGCCATCACTATCAAATCTGTGCGGTCAGACACCCATCGCCCACACACCGATCAGCTTTTCTCAGCAATGGCAGCGGTCAACTGTAAATACCGGCAGCTACAATGGACTGCATATCTGCTGCTCTTCAAAGTCTGTTATTCGAGGTGGTGGCGTTGACCACGTGTAAGCAGTTTAGTGGTTGTGTATCCGTATTACTGTGCTGTCCGGCTCTGCAACGGCTTCCTTCTGCTAAATGCCACCACAAAAAACACCACATTGGCGGGTAGGGCTGTGTATCAGACTCCACTGATCATATACGGATTACCTATCCAAAGGATAGGTCCTCAATATCATTTTGGAAGAACAACGCTTCAATGGAGTTATACCATGACAAATACTTATCACATATCCACAGCATTGGGTTTAAGATTATAAAAGATAGGGGATCCATTGCTAGAGCCTTCACAATGACTAGAATGGGCGAACCCAAGCCCTCTGTGGATAGGCAATAACTTGCATTTATGGTAGAAACCCTTCTATACTTTAATAAAGCAGTATCGTTTACTAACATGGAATCTAGTCTATGGGAAATACGCTATCACCAGAGGTATACGGAGAGGTGGCCATCACGCCTATTGGACATTCTATTCAAAAAGCATGGTAATTATGCAGTTGGGCAGCCTTAACTAATCCATTAGATTAGACATAGATCTGTCGGAAAAATCCATCAGTCAGGCAAAGTCATCTCTCCAGAGAACAAGCTTTCAAGTGAGAACTTTGTGATTTTAAGCTTTTCTTCACATACAGGACCACAGTAGGCCCATTTTATGAAGCTCGGGTTTTATCACTTTCATTTTACTAAGGCAGATCTAGCCGATTAGAAACTGAACAAATGGACTTGGTAAAGTTGGCATTCTATGACAGGGCCACCTTTTCTGGCACTTGGCTCTTAAAAGCTCTCGTAGAGAAGGTCATCTAGAATCTGTATAATTCTAGTACAAATTCCTGATGCATGCACTATGGGAGAAACAGTGTTGGCTTTATTCAAACATTGAAAGCTCATGCAAGACCGTACAACGATATCATAAGTCAAAACATAAAAAAGTATTCAAAATACTTAGGATTCTAGCATCTAGGAATGAAATGATCTTATTCTAAATCTCATGGGATGCAGTCAGTGAATGTGCCCCTATGTGTGGGGAACGCAGCATATCTGAGTCCCAAACAAAACGGTAGTGTCAGAAAATATTTATGGATACGTGTACTAAGGAATGGACGGCCTCGATACACCACACCATGCCGTGATAATTCATTTTATAGAAGGGTTCTCCATGAAGCAGCCAAAATACCACTAAAAGAGTTCAATCTTATTAGCAAGGAGGAAGTAAAATTCAGGATTTATCTAGGACTCGGTATATAAATCAGCAACATGGCGCAGATATTATTCAGCGGCTGTCATACTCTTCATACATACATTCAGAAAATGTACACACTGTGTAGTGTTTATTATATAAGATATACAGCAAGTGATTCTAGAACCATGCTTGTATACTCTCGCAAGAAGTCAGGGAGGTTACCAGTTAGGGAAGATCTACTGAGGAGATGTCAAGTGACATGATCTCATGATAGAGAGGAAGCCCTTTCGACTGTATCCATGTCCTCAGGATTCATCTAAGGCTGTTTTCACACCTCCGGTTTTAGCAGAGCCGGCCAATCCGGCTATAAAACCTATGCAACGGATGCGGCGACAAAACCACATTCTTTGCATAAGTTTTTGACATGCGACCTGTCCGGTTTTTGCCACTTGCGGCACGCTACTGAGCATGCGCAGTGGGAAAAACCGCATGCGGCGGCCGGATGCGGTGTTTGCTGCAAGACGCCACATGTGGCGTCCATAGGCATGCATTGCAAATCGCGCCGCATGCAGCAAAAACTGGACGGAACGCAAGGCCATGCGGCACAATATGGCACTAATGTAAGTCTATGCAAAAAAAAAACGCAACCGGCGGCAAAAAAAAACGGTTGCGGTTTTTCTGCAGAGCGCCGTATTGCCGTATTGTGCCGCACAGGAAAAATCGGAGGTGTGAAAGCAGCCTAAAAGCTATGGCGGGGCAGGGAGCCATGTGCTCCCTTCTCTGCCACACACCCTGGAAGGTCACAGGCTGCTCTACAGTTATGTCCTTTTCAGTGCGCTCTAAATTGTTATGTGGTGCCACTTAATTGATCCGCCTGTGCCGGACTGCAAACTACAATAAGAAGTAGCGTGACTACACTTGTCCAGGGGGTGTGCAGAATTGAAATTTATTTTGTTTACATCAGGCAAATATTTACTATGTAAGGGCACAAATGTGGAAGATTATTATTATAGGTACTATTTAGTGAGACAAAATAGGTAGCACTATAACTGTATAGAGGCACAGAGTAGGCTATTATCATGCACAGCAGAGAGGGTGGTCCTGTTACTATAGAAGTATATAGAGGAGCACTATTTCTATATAAAAGCACAGAGTGAGCACCATTACCTTACTAATGCACAGGGAGGTATTATTCTATGGAGGCATAGCCGACTTTGTGACTCCATACACTAATAATGCACACCTCTGTAACCCAGTATTTCCTTGAAATAAGCCTCACTCCAAACATAAGTCCTAGTTGCGGTTCAATAATGAAGTGTATGGGAAGCTAAAAAAGTTAAAGACTATAGTAGGATACTTCATTAAAGAGCAGAAAGAAGACCGCTCCAAGAGAGAACAGACCCAAAAGAGGGAAGACAGCCCCCCCAATAACAAAAAAAAAAAAAATATGTCATCACCAGACCCCGAACAACTACAGCTGGCAAGTGCTGACAGTGGATGGGCTCTCCCAGTGATCACTGTCATGTCCCTAGCCGTTCCACTTACACAAAAACATCGAGTCCAGTATCCCTCCATTCTCTCACACACAGATTGGATCCAGCACACCTCCACACACACACACACACACACACACACACACACACACACACACACTGGGACCAGTATCCTCATCACACGTGCACAGATTGGATCCAGCACACCTCTACACACACACACACACACACACACACACACACACTGGGACCAGTATCCTCATCACACGTGCACAGATTGGGTCCAGTATCCCTCAGCGCTAGTTCTACTATTGCACCCCTATCTATATATATAATTGCCTTATTCTGTCTGTCTGTCATGCTCCAAAATTGTGTCCTTACGGTGACACAAAGCTGATTGGCCGCTGGGCTCGCCATGGCCCCGCCCCCCCACACGGATTGGCCTCTCGCCCCGGCTCTCTGCAGGCCCCGCCCCCCACACGCAATGCACGCTCGCTCTGGCCCAACTGACACGGAGCTCCGATTCCCAGGTGAGTACACACACACATCAGATCACACTCACTCTCACACTCACTCTCACACTCACTCTCACACTCACTCTCACACACACCTCACACACACCTCACACACACCTCACACACACCTCACACACACCTCACACACACCTCACACACACCTCACACACACCTCACACACACCTCACACACACCTCACACACACCTCACACACACCTCACACACACCTCACACACACCTCACACATCACAACATGCTGGGATATCGCTTGCTTCTACACCGGCTCCGTCAGGATCCCGGCAGCGCCAGACATAACCTTGCGATGCTGGGATCTTGACGGAGGCCGTGAACGCTGGTAACTATTATACACATCGGGTAACTAAGGTCCCTTGGTTACCCGATGTGTATCATAGTTACCAGTGTACACCGGCTCACACTCACTCTCACACACACCTCACACACACATCACATCGCATCCACACATCAAGGTCCTGCAGCTGCGGAACATACACACACATAACAGCACACACACACACACACACACATACACACACAAATCAGATCACACTCACACACACCTCACACATCACATCGCATCCAAATACTCACAACATCCTGGGATATCGCTTGCTTCTCGGCGGCGATACTGTGCTGTTGTGAGCTTCCAGGACCTGCCGGGCGATCACATGGCCAGAAGCATGTGATATCCCCGGATGTTGTGAGTATCAGCGCGTATGTGCAATATCGTCAGTGTGTGTGTCTTTGTGTGTGAGTGTATGCGATCGGGTTGTGTGTGAGTGTATGCGATCGGGTGGGTGTGAGTGTATGCGATCGGGTGGGGGTGAGTGTATGCGATCGGGTGGGGGTGTGTGGGTGTGTGTGAGTGTATGTGATCGGGTGTGTGTGAGTGTATGCGATCGGGTGTGTGTGAGTGTATGCGATCGGGTGTGTGTGAGTGTATGCGATCGGGTGGGTGTGTGTGGGTGTGTGTGAGTGTATGCGATCGGATCTGTGAGTGTCGGCAGAGGAGCACGGCGTGCTGGAGGAGGCTGAGAGGAGAGAGGCTGAACCTGGGGAAGGCTGGGATGGGGAGGCTGATGATGGACACGGAGAGGCTGATGCTGGCGCAGCATGGCGGATGGAGCACCTTTGGGAGTGCGCAGCATGGCGGATGGAGCACGTTTGGGAGTGCGCAGCATGGCGGATGGAGCATGATGGGGGGTGCGCAGCATGGCGGATGGAGCACGTTTGGGAGTGCGCAGCATGGCGGATGGAGCACGTTTGGGAGTGTGCAGCATAGCGGATGGAGCACGTTTGGGAGTGCGCAGCATGGCGGATGGAGCACGTTTGGGAGTGCGCAGCATGGGGGATGGAGCACGTTTGGGAGTGCGCAGCATGGGGGATGGAGCATGATGGGGAGTGCGCAGCATGGCGGATGGAGCACGTTTGGGAGTGCGCAGCATGGGAGATGGAGCACGATGGGGAGTGCGCAGCATGGCGGATGGAGCACGTTTGGGAGTGCGCAGCATGGGAGATGGAGCACGATGGGGAGTGCGCTGCATGGCGGATGGAGCACGTTTGGGAGTGCGCAGCATGGCGGATGGAGCACGTTTGGGAGTGCGCAGGATGGGAGATGGAGCACGATGGGGGGTGCGCAGCATACGGGATGGAGCACGATGGGGAGTGCGCTGCATGGGGGATGGAGCACGATGGGAAGTGCACACCTCCCCCCAACACACACACATACGCGCGCGTGCGCACTGCACAACACACCACACCACACACACACACACACACACACTGGGAACCACAAACAACTGCCCTACACAGACACCCACACACACAGACAACGCTGCACACACAAATATACGCACATACCGCACAACACGCACATTGCACAAAACATACCTCCCCCCAAAACACACCACACACACACAAACTGCGCAACACACACACAACGCTACAGACACACAGCGCTCCACAAACAACGCAACACACAAACAACACCGCTCTCACCCCCCATCACACCCAGACAACATCCAGAACATGTACAGCGCCCTACACAAACACTTGGTAACTACACACAACAACATCTATATCTATATATATATATATATATATATATATATATATATATATATATATATATATATATATATATCTATATCTATATATATATATATATATATAACAAAAATCATACATGAACTACACAATACGTAAATTCTAGAATACCCGATGCGTAGAATCGGGCCACCTTCTAGTAGTGCAATAAGTCTGTAAACCGAGCTTCAAACTGAAAATTACACATCATATACTTGTTTGTTTGATTTACAAATAAAAATAGCAAAAAAATAAAAAACAAAAAAAACCGAGACTGCCATTTTTATAGGACAAAAAAAAATTAGTAATAGATTGTGTACCTTCATGCTGTCGCACAAAAAAAAAAAGTGTGGTTGGCAATGCCACCCTTCATTTGTAACGACCTAATCACGTAAAGGGCAACTGGGCTTTCCAAAATCTGTCAGACACAATGCTCCGCGCTAACAATTTGCATCTTAGACTTTTTTTTCTCAGACTGAATAATGTTTCCGCTATCCTGATATACAGAGACGTTATAAATGGCCACTTCCCAGTATTATACCCCACTACTGACCACAGATTACAATATTTGCTCCTATATAAGACAGACAATAATTCATATTACACAAACCATCTCAAGGCAGAAAATGTCTTTAAACTTTACGTGTCAAATTACCAACTACTGTAATAAATCGTGTAGAGCGGAAACTTGTCTTTGCCTGTTTCAAACGGATAACCTACTGGCGTGTTTGGGCCAAGAGGACGAGCTGCCAATAATACAGTTTACGAGGCTCGGATAGTATTAGCTCATCCCTTATTTTCGCTTAGCCTTTATCGTACTTGTTATATGCTTATAAAATAGTACAAAGTGGAAAACGGCCTTCAGTAATCCATTCAGGTGAGGACTCGAGTAGACAAAACTGGCAAAAAGAGGAACGATGCAGAATCCCAGCCCAAAGTCAAGGAGTACATCTAAAAATATATCTTCCTCTTTTTTCGTCTCAGCATTTACAAGGAATATGCCAGACTGTTGTAAATCAACACTGTGTGGAGTCAGCAACCTCCGGCAAATAAGAAAATGTTGATTTTGTCAATTTTTATGTGGGGTACATTCCTGATGATTTCTTAAAATATTGTTGGGATGAGGATACTGGATGTGGTTCCAAATAACCACAATGCCTAATAATACTGGTATATGGCAGCAGGCAGGAAAAGTAAAATCCAAGAAAGGCTGACATTTCGAATGGAAGTAAAATTTACATCTAGATGCAGCAACTGCCGGCAGATGTAGCAGAAGTTACCTTGACTCGGAGAATACTGCACTGGGAGATTATGGTCTAAATCTGGGTCCTACTGATAAGCTTTATATAAATGGGTTTGTAGGGGAGCCTTGTGACTGCATAAAAATATTTTACAGGTTTTATAATTAAAGGGTTATTTAGAACAAGCAAAGTATCACCTATCCAAAGAGCAGCAGAAAAGTATCTGTTTACGGGGGGATTCAGGCACACTGTCTCCCACCAATCCCAAGACCTGGTGCCCTAAAAAGCCCTTTAAGATGAAACCGTGGCACCACTCCATTTATAGTCCATGGACCTCTGGCAGTTAATGAATGGAGCTAGCGAGACACTTCAGTATCAGTTCATGGGTATGGAGCCCAGCAGTTAGATCCCTATTGATCAGAACGTTGATAGGTGATGATCGGGGAATAACACTACAAAAATAATTAGGCTATGTCCGCACGCTGCAGTTATGTAGTAACCACAAAAATGCACCCTGTGGCCAAAAAAACATTTGGTGACCAACAAAAACACAAAAAAACACGTGTTTTTGGTGCGTTTTTCTATGCATTGTTTAACACCAATGGGGGAAAAACGCAAAAAGAATTGACATGGTGCAGTTTTGTTGTCACCACAAAAAAAAGCAACGTGCGCACAGCAAATCTAAACTCTCAAACTTTGCCGAGAAGGAAAAGCATGCAGTGACTAAAAGGTGATCACAAATTGCACCAAAAACTGCAGTGTGCGCATGGGGCCTTAACTAGGGGGTGTGGGGGACGTCCGCAGAGAGGAAAGCACCCAGGTATCAGTGACCCAGAGCCTCCAGTTCTTCTTAATGTGATTCACTTAAAAAGCTAGGCTATGAAAAGGGGAAACTCTGAATTTGTAATTAAAGGGATTGTCAGTACAGAATGACTGTTCAAACCAAGTACAGGCGCTCAGTGATTCATGGCGGGGCTAATTTATTTCATTTAGATATATCTTTCCACCTATTTGTTTTCACCCCTCCCCCCACTTTGATTTCCTTGATTGACAGCTCTGGCTTCATAGAGCCAGAGAAGGGCAGAGATAGAAGGAAACCAAGCAGGTGGGAAAGTGTAATTAAATGTTTGACCCCATCATGATACAAGAGCGTCTGTGCTTGGTTTGAACAGTCATTCTTTAAAATGGACTGTCAGCACAGAATGACTGTTTAAACCAAGTACAGGCGCTCGGTGCATCAAGGAGGGGCCAAACATTTACCCCTGCCCACCTGCTTGTTTTCCATCTCCCTTCTTTCATTTACAGCTTTGGCTGAAGGGAGGAGATGGATGGAAAACAAGGAGGTGGGAAGGTGCACTTAAATATTTGGCCCCGCCATGATGCAACGAGCACCTGTACTTGGCTTGAA
The DNA here is from genome assembly GCF_048569485.1 of Anomaloglossus baeobatrachus. Taxonomy (NCBI): domain Eukaryota; kingdom Metazoa; phylum Chordata; class Amphibia; order Anura; family Aromobatidae; genus Anomaloglossus; species Anomaloglossus baeobatrachus. The sequence goes on along the minus strand of NC_134354.1, from coordinate 174,139,869 downwards.
CAGTCATTCTGTACTGACACAGTCCCTTTAAAAGTAGATCAATAAACAGAGAGAATAAAAGGAAACTATCCCCATTTGCAACACTTCTTTCTTGACTATTGGCACCACATCAGGTTAGTAGATCAGATTAGAGACAAACATTACAGAAGATGGGCAGAATGCTCACCTTATAGGTACAACGCTATCGCACCACATGTAGCTAAGGGTATTTGGTTGTTGCTGCCAGTATCAAGGTTTTAACACAATTTCTCTGAAGACTCAATCATATAGTGTGGTGTAGGTATCCAGAGAAAACTGATGAAGATGTTGGACTCTTTAAAAGGAAGAGCACACTAGTCTAAGGAGGAGCACACTAGTCTAAGGAGGAGCACACTAGTCTAAGGAGGAGCACACTAGTCTAAGGAGGAGCACACTAGTCTAAGGAGGAGCACACTAGTCTAAGGAGGAGCACACTAGTCTAAGGAGGAGCACACTAGTCTAAGGAGGAGCACACTAGTCTAAGGAGGAGCACACTAGTCTAAGGAGGAGCACACTAGTCTAAGGAGGAGCACACTAGTCTAAGGAGGAGCACACTAGACTAAGGAGGAGCACACTAGACTAAGGAGGAGCACACTAGACTAAGGAGGAGCACACTAGTCTAAGGAGGAGCACACTAGTCTAAGGAGGAGCACACTAGTCTAAGGAGGAGCACACTAGTCTAAGGAGGAGCACACTAGACTAAGGAGGAGCACACTAGTCTAAGGAGGAGCACACTAGTCTAAGGAGGAGCACACTAGTCTAAGGAGGAGCACACTAGTCTAAGGAGGAGCACACTAGTCTAAGGAGGAGCACACTAGTCTAAGGAGGAGCACACTAGTCTAAGGAGGAGCACACTAGTCTAAGGAGGAGCACACTAGTCTAAGGAGGAGCACACTAGTCTAAGGAGGAGCACACTAGTCTAAGGAGGAGCACACTAGTCTAAGGAGGAGCACACTAGTCTAAGGAGGAGCACACTAGACTAAGGAGGAGCACACTAGTCTAAGGAGGAGCACACTAGTCTAGTTGGTTCATGTATTTTTGGGTTCTATGACCCCTTCTTCAAGTCTATAGAGATAAATACTTATCTCAATTACCTTTAGATTTTAAAAATAAACTTCATATTCATTTGAACCAACTAGTGTGCTGCGGACATATTGAAGCATCCAACAACTTCTGTGTTTTCCTTTGGACACCACCATCACACTATTTGGGTCAGCGCAGAGTGAATTCTTGTGTACAGTGCTTATTACATGCACAAGGTAGTGGATATCCCTGTTGAATATGTATAGTATCTCCTTAGGAGAACACAGCATTAAAGTTTGTACCTGAAAAGTTCCTCTGCTTCGCTCTGGGTGACGATCTGCTACTCCCCTCAGTCCCGCATGTTCACAACTGACTTTTACATTATTTCTAGCATTTCTTCATAGAGATTTTTTTTTTTAATGACGCATTCCACAAACCTGATTCCAATTAGGTTTTCTGGGAAGTGTAATAGCTGGTATTTTCATTCGACATTACTAATAATGGCCCAGAATTTCTTTTCCATTTCACACTATCCAAGAACTGATCAGTAGAGAATGCTGTGGCTTCTGGTTATATAATTACATTTTTCTTATGTTAGTATCCTAACCATACACATAAAAGGGATATCCAGGGTAACCTTTAAACAAAGGCGTAACCATAGAGGGTGCAGGGATTGCAGACACATCTGGGCCCAAAAAGTCCTCTTGGCACATAGATGACTGATACTATTAAAGACCATAATAGTTATACCATTGTCTTAAAACTTGAAGTACAGATACAATTGTGAAAAAAAAATAATGTTTTACTAATGAACACAGTGCTCTGCATAAATAAGTACACTCCCTGTGAAAGGTAAAACAATCTGAACACAAGAACAATTTTCAAAACTTTGACAAGACTGAGGTTCATAGAACATTTTTTTAGCCCATAACATCAAAGGTTAATAATATACCTTTCATTATAAAATTTTCAGTTTTGCTCATTTAGTTGATGCACAAATGAACACGCCCACATCAAAAACTCCTACATCTAGTATTTTGTATGACCTATGATTTTTAAGGCCAGCACCAAATCTGGAATAAACAAGTTGGCGACATATTGAAAGTTCTATATTTTTCCATTTATTAAGAATGCCCTCATGAAGACCCTGGATGCTGGATGGGGAGTGATGGTCAACTTGTCTCTTCAGAATTCCCTATAAAAGTGTTCGAATGGGTAAAGATCAGGAGATTAACTTGGCCATCACTATCAGGCCAGGGCCACATGGGGCACTACTGCGATCCTCGCATGACACTCGGCTCACGCTGGCAGTACAGCAGAGCAGAGTGTCATGCTAGTATCCCTGCGACTAAGTTCCGACTGTGCGAGCGGACCTCAGCTGCGGGAGGCGGGTTGGCGCTGCGGAGGGGCGAGCCGGTGCTGCGGAGGAGAGGGAGGGATTTATCTCCCTCTCTTCTCCATTGGTGGCTATTGCCATTCTTGCCCTGCACTCGCGGTACACCGGTGTACTCCGAGTGCAGTGCGATTTTTCTCCAGCACCATACACTTGAATGGGTGCGAGAGAAAAGAGTCTCGCATTACAATCGCAGCATGCTGCGATTGTTTTCTCGATCCGATTAGGGCTGAGAAGATAATCGCTCATGTGCACTGACACACAGGCTAGAATTGGTCCGAGTGGAATGCGATCTTTTATCGCACTCCACTCACACAGTTTTTCTCGCTGTGTGGCTTAGGCTACATGCGCACGCTGCTTTTTTTCCTGCTTTTTTGCTGCTTTTTTGGCTGCAGTTTTGTCAGCAGAACTTTCTGACATCTGACTTCCCAGCAAAGACTATGAGAAGTCAGATTTGCTGTGCGCACATTGCAGTTTGTCAGCGTTTTTTTTGTCAAAAGTTTGTGATAAAAAAAATGCAGCATGTTCATTCTTCCTGCGTTTTTGTCAACATTTGTCACCCATTGAAAATCAATGAGGGCATCAAAAACGCAGGAAAAATGCATGCTAATCAAAAGTGGTGCATTTTACCTGCCTTTTACCTGCATTTTTGGTACCAAAAACGCAGGTGATTTGTCAGGAAGTGAGGTCAGGCAAGTGGTCCCGTCCCGTCCCGTCCTCCATGTGTTCCCCGAAGTACCACTGTCCCCAGGGGAGATGATGTGAAGGACGGGACTATCAGCAGCGGCGGCAGCGAGAGGGAAAAATCAATGTTTTCAGCTGCCAATGTCCATCCCCCTCTCGCCGCCGCCGCTGATATTCCCGGCCTCCAAGTGTTCCCCGAAGTACCACTGTCCCCAGCATGCACGCACAGGGGAGATGATGTGGAGGACGGGACTATCAGCGGCGGCAGCGAGAGGGGGATGGACATTGGCAGCTGAAAACATTGATTTTTCCCTCTCGCTGCTGCCGCCGCTGTTAGTCCCGTCCTCCACGTGTTCCCCGAAGTACCGCTGTCCCCAGGGTGCACGCACAGGGGAGATGATTAACCCCTCTCACTGCCACCGCCACCGCTGAAAGTCTCGTCCTCCACGCTCCTGTAAGCTCCATGCAGTAGCGCGAACAGCGGAGCTGTCACTGAGGTTACTCGCGGCCACCGCGATTCAGCGGTGGCCGCGGGTAACCTCGGTGACAGCTCAGCTGATCGCGCTGCTGTCTTTATTAGCTGCATGGAGGTGACAGGAGCGGCGGTGTCTGCTGCAGCTCCGGTCACCTCCATGCAGCACAGCTGGATGCGACGCTGGACCATCCTGGATTACGCCGGACATTGAGGGCTTTGTCGGGGTTAATAAATTGGTAATGAGGGAATGTGTTTGTGTTTTTTATTTCTAATAAAGGATTTTTCAGATGTGTGTGTTTATTTACTGTCACTTACAGATTAATCATGGAAGGTATCTCGGGGAGACGCGTGACATGATTAATCTTGGACTTATTGGCAGCTATGGGCTGCCATTAACTCCTTATTACCCCGATTTGCCAACGCACCAGGGCAAATCGGGAAGAGCCGGGTACAGTCCCAGAACTGTCGCATCTAATGGATGCGGCCATTCTGGGCGGCTGCTGACTGATATTGTTAGGCTGGGGGGCTCCCCATAACGTGGAGCTCCCCATCCTGAGAATACCAGCCTTCAGCCGTATGGCTTTATCTGGCTGGCATTAAAATTGGGGGGGACCGCACGCCAGTTTTCTTTAATTATTTATTTATTTCTAATTTTTTTTTCCAATTCAACAAGCTTTATGGGCTTGTTTGAACTGAAAAATACATGAAACAATTGTTGACAAAACTGCAGCCAAAAACGCACCAAAAAAGCAGCAAAAATGCACCAAAAAAGCACCTACATTTTTTGTGACATTTCCAGGCTCTCTCTGACAAGGTGCAGTTTTGGCTGACGTTTTGGCTGCAGTTTGTGAACACGAAAAAGAAGCAGCGTGCGCATGTAGCCTTAGGCTACATGCGCACGCTGCTTTCTTTCCTGCTTTTTTGCTGCTTTTTTGCCTGCAGTTTTGTTGTCAGAACTTTCTGACATTTGACTTCCCAGCAAAGTCTATGAGAAGTCAAATTTGTCATGCGCACATTGCAGTTTATTTGTCAGCGTTTTATTTGTCAAAGGTTTGTGACAAATAAAATGCAGCATGTTCATTCTTCCTGCGTTTTTGTCAACATTTGTCACAAAAACGCAGAAAAACGCAGGGTGTGAAAAACGCAGCAAAAACGCACCGAAAACGCACCAAAAACGCACCTAAAATTACATGCGTTTTTTGTGACATTTCCAGGCTCTCTCTGACAAGGTGCAGTTTTGGCTGCATTTTGCCTGCAGTTTTGGCTGCAGTTTGTGAACACAAAATGATGCAGCGTGCGCATGTAGCCTTAGGCCTCACCGTGTTCTTCAGAAATGCAACAGATGTGTGTTTTGGGTCATTGTCATGTTAGAAAAGTGCATGTCTACCAAGAGCACAGAGTGATGGTAGTACACTTGTGAATTCATGATACCATAAATGAAATGTAGTACCCTGACACTAGCAGCGCTCATGCCGCCCCAGATAAGGACACTGGCAAAAATCTGTAGGCACCAGTCAAAATGTTGAAAACTGGTCCTTCAAAAACTGGTATTCAGTGAGACATAAAATCTTACACTTCATAGATGAGGTCCTCATTTATGCTGAGCAATATTTATATATATTATATACACACAGACACACACCCAAATACACACACACACACAGTATATACACATAAAAGTAAAGTATATACGCATTTATATATAATATATATTATATATACACATACATACATACATACATACATACATACATACACACACGTTGTAATTGCTTGTACTGTGATAACTATATTACTTACAGGTCTAAAATATTTGCATTTCAATATAAAATTATTTAGGCTCAGACAATTTGGCGGGTCTAAACCTGTGGCATTGATTTGATCATATCTCTACCCTGGCTCCCTCATTTATGCTACCACTGCTTCTAATGCTCCGCTTTAACACAAAAATAAAGCTGCAGTAGCATAAGCCGCCTCCTCCTATTTGCGGTTTTACAACTCGTGGAGTTTTTAGGAATTAAAGTGACCTTCAACTATATTTTCTATGTTTGGTCATCCTACACATAGTGCCAACCATTTGACTCCTGCTGCCTCCTCCATTGAGACCAACAATCCAGTACTCCTGCAGCCAAGATGGCTGCCGTACTGACATGGGGAAACCAGTGGTAAATCTACCGGTATATCACACCTTCCATGTTGTTGAGATGTGGTTCAGATTTAAACGGAACCTGTTATGACAAATAAGGCGATTTAACAGCAGGTATTGGGTTAATCTGCAGGATAATACTGTTAGAAAGGTAAACAGCCGCAATACTGAAAGTATGGCTCCAGGGAGAAAATGAACTTTACTCCTCACAGGAGCTGTTGGCTTTCAGTCCTACAGATGTTCCGGCATGGCTTCAGTCACCGCACGGCACAGCACTTCAATTGACAGCTCAGTGCAGAATTGGCTGTAGGTCTAAGTGATGCAGCTGTGCTTTTTAATGCTATTAACCCTATATATGCAGGATAATAGGGCTGTATAACAATGCAGTGGCAATCATGGATACAGGAGGACCACAGGAGGGCACTATGTAGGGTGCCATGACAAATGTTTAGCATCTTTTCAGTGCTAGGGTGAAGAATCGAATGGAAAATAGAAAGTCTCATCTACTAATGATTTAAGAGAACATTACATCTAGAAGGTACCTTTAACCCATTATGTGCATCTTGAAGACGCCAAGGTTTCTAAAGCATTTGTCCTAGGAGACATTTACTTTACAGATATTGTTGTAGTGAGTCACAGATTACTGAGGTAAATGTACAGGTATTCTGACAAAGAAGAGCTTCTCAAGGGATTACTAAATGGAATTACTACAGAAAGAAAAGTGGCTTTTTCAGGCGACATAATAAAAATAACAGTCTACGGTGGATGAAGGAAAATATGTGAAATTACAGTGATAAGGAAGCCTTGTAGAAAGTTCTACACATTATAGTAGCTATTAGCGAGATGGCTCTCAAGGTTGGAAGATTTAACTAAGATATCAAATTCTATAATACGGCTCCACATTCCAGAGCTTGAATAAAAATTACGGTATGTTCTAGGAGCCTTTCCTTACACAACCAAGCATACCAACCTCTTAAGGTGCCCATACGCATTAGACTAAGGCTACGTGCGCACACAGCATTTTGACGCTGCGTTTTTGTGCAATTTTGGCCGCAAAAAAAACGCACCCGCGGCAAAAGTGCACTGGAAAAAACGTATGCGTTTTTACCGCGTTTCGGTGAGTTTTTGGCTGCGTTTTTGATCACTGCGTTTTTCCAATGCATTGCGAGGGTGAAAAATGCAGTAAAACACAGGAACGAATTGTCCATTTTTTTTAGCCTAAAAAGAGCAGCTGAAAAAAAAAGTTGTGTGCGGACAGCAAAAATGAAAAGCCACAGACTTTGCTGGGGAAGCAAAGCCGTGCGGTTTTGAGGCCAAAAACACACCCGAATAACAAGCAAAAACACAGCGAAAAATGCTCAGTGGGCACATAGCCTAAGATTAGCGGAATTTGCTGACCGTTTAATATGTATGGTGGCCTCCCGACTAGATAAAATTATTTTAGGATCCGGTATGTTCAATTTCGGACTCCTGATCCTAGTGCTCTCGGTGAGAAAAGCCGCCACCAGAGTAGTCTGATAGCTACTCTCTCAGAGAACACAAGAGCACTCCTGTGTATGGCGGGGTCAGGAGAGGTAGCTGGTGGATAAAAATGACAAGATGGAGAATCATGCAAAATTCTTAGGAGGATTCTCCGCTATGGATATTCCCCACTGTGAAGAAGGGTCCAAGTGATCGGTTGTAATTTATGAGTAAACCTGGCAGTCTGACATATCCCTGCAGCGCTACTAGAGGTGAAATGAAGCATTACAAGGCACCTATTCAGATCACTGGCCTCTGTGTAATGCAGCACAGTAGAGGTCCTCCAGAACGAGAGCCACTTCTTATATC